>NW_028232925.1:0-80956 GCF_057557595.1 Rhyacophila brunnea
AATTAAAAAAACCAAGAAATCCGCAGACACTCTGCACAAGAAATAATGGAAAACGAATTTGCGGAGATCAAAGTAGAATAAATAATAAAAACAGATATCAAGTTATCAAATGACAGACCTTATTTTGTAAATGATAAAAATTAAGAACTGAATCACTTTGATCGAAATTTGCGTATCAAATATTGGTATAATAAACATAGTTGAAAACGAAAAATTACGGGTAATATGACCTGCTAGCATCTGAGCTGTCATAAATATACATGTTCAAGACAAAAATTATAATACATGTTAGCACATGGGACGTTGTGGTGACACGATATCATAAACAGTACCAGAGAAAAAAGATGTTACAAACCAGGTTGAGGCATATATACAAACCATGGATTTACAGAACGAATAAATTTATAGGTCTCAATATGAGGAGGTGTATTGAAGAAGACTTTGGAGAGGATAAGATAGCCGAAAGTATAAATACGCTATGAATATAGAGAAATAAGCAAGCTGTGCCTCAGAACAAAAACTCTAATTACAACTTAATATTAAGTTCATAATAAAAACTAAGATTTTTTAAGATGCCTCATCTTTTTTGTTGCACATTAGTTTCATAAAAAGTTAATATTATACAAGCAAAAAGTTAAAAAAAAGAAGAAATATAATGCTGCAATAAAAAACTATTCTGACGTAGAAGATATAATCCCGAATTTAAAAAAATATATATCATTATTTGTTAAAATCATACCATTTGTAATTACCTGGGATGGATTCCAACAACTTATCACAAAGGATAATGCAGATAACTTGGAATCATGCTTAAAACGAAAGCTTGCAGAAGCTCGTATTTTTTAAAGCGAACATTGGAGAGCATTTTCTTAGACTTAAGAAGGTTTATCTTGAAAGTAACGAAAATTAATGGTGAGAGTTGATGAAGCACTTGATAAAATATACAAAGAAAGTAAAATGGCTTTAGAAATCGTTCTTAACATTGAAAAATAGAATTAAATGTACAAATGAATCATCATAATTAATACATAAATAAAATCAATTCTTAAATTAAACTCGAGATAAATCTGTAAAAAAATATAATAATACAGTTTCGTTTAGTATCAACTTTATAATAAGAATTCACTTTCATTTAGTATCAATTTTATAATGTCAAAATTTCAAAAACTTTTTAATATATATACAGTGTCAAAATCAAAAAAATTAACACCTGGATACTAGAAAAGACGGAATCTTGTTATAGAAATTTGATGCAAAAAAAATGAGTGATGGCTTTTTTAAGATTTTTGAATTACAGAATTCATTTTCTAAAATGAAATATAATTTTGGATCATCCATATCTTCAACTGCTTTTCGGGTTTTTCAAAAAAATCACGTTAAAATCTTTTGTTAATAATTAATCGACTTTTTTGAAAACAAAATCCATTAATATTATTGAAAACAATACTAAGGCAATATAATAAAAAAAAATGATTTATGTATCTTTTTACCATATCAGAAATGCCTGATATTTTTGTAGAACTCTTTAATATGATCTAGTCTATGAATTTATGTAATATAAGTTTTATTATCATATAGGGGTATTTTAGATGTCACCATCATTATAAACACAAAGAGTTTGTTTAACATGAAATATGTGATATTAAACTTATAAATTTTTTTTTTCAAACTGCTAATTATTTTTTAGTGATAAATTAAATTATTTTCTAATATTTTTATAAATTACATTCACAAGTGATGAATGAAGACGCAAATTTTGTCTTATAATTATTTAAGTAAGAAGATACCTTATGAAGATTGTAATTTAATGGGGTTTATAGGAAGTTATGATTTAATATAGTATATGGTGAAATCTTAAGTTTTGCTTCAACAATTTTAAATAGAATAGAATAAACCTATAAATAAATTATTGTTCGCAAAAATTTTATGAAGTCTTAGAGAAAATTATAATTTTTATAAAGTTATAATATTTCAAGAGTAAATCAAAAAAGCAAGTACTTGAAATTATTAGATCTCAAATTACAAAATTTTCAACGAAAGCATAATGTACTTAAAGTTACAACCAAAAAGACAATATCAAAAAAAGGAAGTGTTCAAAATTATTTTATGCATAAGTTCTATTATTTCTTAGAGAAACAATTTATTTTTGGGGTATGTTTCTTTTTATCGATTTTTTCTATTTAGACGTGGTCAGCCGATTGGGAATATTGCAAACTCCTTGATATATACTTATAGACTGCTTTCTTTTATCAAATGGGATGAGTTCAAGTGTCTTGATAATAGTTTAAATAATATAATATTCATGTTAAACTTAGTATAACTGCCAATGATGTGCTATTATTTGTGCTCCGATACATAATATTGTGCCCAAATCATGACATTTGTCTCGAATCACTGACTACAGGCTGTAAATAAAAATTCGTGATGATATAAAAAACATCATTCGATATTATTCTAAAGTTTATTTCATAAAGTAAACATGTAATTTTATTGTTCACGAATCAAATAACAGAAAATTTTTTATTTTTCCATTTATTTAAAATGAAAATTTCTGATTTACTAGAATGATTGCTGTATGTGAGTATAGATTCACTTATCATCAAGAAATATGGAATAAGTATTTCTATTTATAGATCTAGTGTCAAAAGTGTATTTGTGGAAAGCATCAAGTAATCTTCTTAACAAGAATTTTTCTCAAATACAAAATTTATTTTTGAACGCCGCATTTATTTCGAAACAAAATTTTTCATAAAACACAACTTATGTCTTTTTTTCAGGACATTGCTCCGTAATTTACTTGAAAAAACTACGTGAATTTATTATTTAATTTTTTTAGACCATATCCAACCATTTAAAATGTATAAAAAAGAATTTGAATGCAATTTGTTTAAAAAAGATAACTAAATTTTGAGAAATATATATTTTTTCATAAAAAATAGGACAATACGATTGATATTTATTTTACAAAAAAATATTATTATGACACAATATACAAATATAATGCAGAATACGCGTTATTATTGTAGCCTTTTGTTTTAGAACTATGATATTTATGTCTTATATCGTCGTATATTTTTTGAGAAGATAAAAGTAAATTGTATTTAAAGAAAAAGAAGTTATACAAGTTAAACATCGACTTTTTCAATGTAAAAAATGTTTCTTAAAAAATTGAGATGACTGAAAATAAAAATATTCTAAATGTCCAAAAATAAATAAATTAAGCTACTTTATGAGTATCAAAGTTATATTTTCAAACTGTCACCATAAAAGGAAATCGAAAAGATATATAAATGGCAAAACACATAAAAATATGAAATTATTAAGCAAACATAATATCATTGCAAAAAATGAACCAGTTATAGAAAAAGACCAACTAGATTCTGCAGTTAAGATTACAAAGAGTGAAACTGTGGATTGCATCCCCGATTCATGTAGTTTAGAACCGAAAATATCATTAGAAACCGAAAATTTAGATTTATCAAATCCATTAACCAGTGCAAACGATTTAAATACTGAAGAAGTCGATAATTTTCCTTGTAAATTTGTCTCAAGAATTGCATTAACTTTTATGATTTTTATGGTCTCTATCATAATCAACATTACAAAAATACATTTTTCAGATTCGTATTTATGGTCATTGTTCATAATTTATTCTATATTTGCGCTCATAATATGCATGAACTTCCTTGAAATTTATGAGGTACGTAATAGTTCAAGATTGAAAACATATACAATCACGGCAATCAAATCAATTTTAATTTGTCATCTTTTGTTTGTTTTTTTTTATGAGACTCACGTAGCATTGAGCAATTTGTGGATAACCTGAAGTAAAGTGGATTCAAATTGATGCCTTACGCGTTGCCAAAAAAAATTAATAAAATCATAATTTTATTCAGAATATTTTTCTTCTGTGTCACATATAAATAAGTTGATTGTGTTTTTAATCATAGAAATTTAGTTAAATTTACTTTTTTTAATGGCACATTCTTCTTAATTTTTAACATGTAGAAATTTTTTTGATTAGCATTAAGCCTAAAAAAATCTGGCATCATAATTATGATTCAAATATGGATGGAATTTTAAATGGCTGAACTCTTATAAAATCTTGGCATCTGTTCTATCTTTTTTATATAAGAGCTTTATACAATCAGATTACTTTCTCTAAAAAACATTTCCTCTCTTACATGTTTATTGATTAAAAGGCATAAAATTGGTATGTATTACTTTTCTAAAAATCTAAATTGTTCTAAAATTTTTATATTAAACTTTAAGAAATAAATTATGAACTACAAACATAGAAAAATTCATATCTGGTATAATTAATATTACTGTAACTTAATAAAATAATACTGACTTATAAACCATAAAAAAAGGCTTATAGTCATAAAAGTATATAAATAGATAATTTTAACTTATACTGTATATTTGTATACTATTAAAAATATCGGGAACCTTTGATGGTATCTTGCATAATATAATATAAAGCAAGTTTTTGCGGCTTAATATTTTTTTATCGTCGCTTAACAGCAAGTTTCAAAAATTATTGCTATTTAAAAACCTGGGCGTTTACGCATACTAAAAAACTGTAAACGCACTGTATAATATATATAATTAAAATAAGGCAAGTATTATTATAGAAATTAATATAGTACTGAATGCTTTGGGTAACTCGTATGGGCTTTAACTATTTCAGGTTCTAAATGTGCATGGTAATTAATAAAACTGAAAATTTAAGATTTAAACCTGTTTCAAAAATTTAAAACACTATGCAGGTAAACTGATTCATTATAAATAAAAAATAAAAGTAAAGGGTTGTAGGAAATTTCAGTAATGTCATTGAATGTAATGCAAAGAAAAAAACACATATTTTTCGATAAGACTCTGTACGCAATTTAATGTGTTATATAAAACATTTTTAAATGTTAAAACTTTAAATGAAGAATAGCACAATTCCCACTACTACAATGTATATATGCATGAGCTTTGAATGTTAGTTTTACGTTTTTTAAAAAATTTTAAATTGACCTATCCATCATAAATTAAAATTTGATGTATTCTTGAGCATTCCAAGATAATTTATGATTTTTGATCTAAGAATTTGACATATGTGGGAACAATCTTATAAACTGTCGATATTTTTTTATGATCATTACCGAATATCTACTTAATTGATTGTTTTTTCTGTAAAATTCTAGCAACTTTAAAGGATTTAATGCCTTATAGCTTCTTAGTATATATAATTTAATAGATATCGGGTTTATAGTCTAATACACCCGTTTTGTCTTCTTAATATAACAGAAAAAAATAAAACAACCAACTATCACCATCTAAATGAAGTATTTTACGCAATATTAAATGAGGAAAGTATAAATACAGAAAATCTTGAAATAAACACAACCCTCAATATTGTGTGAAGAAGTTGCCACATAATTTTAGACAATCAGATGTTTTTTCTATTCGATACCATTTATGATAAAAAAAACAATGTGTTCAATTTTTTCTTTGCAATATTGTAATAAAAACGTTTAAAAAAATTATATAATGTTGATCCCTCTTGCTAATTGAATGACAGAAGGTAACATGGCGAAACCGACGAAAAAGCAGAACATTAATATGAATGTTGATTTTGAACTGGAAATCCATAAGTTAAAAGAGGCGAATAATCGATTTGAGTGATGTAATGAAAGAACTTGATATTTTATAGTATAAGAAATGTAAGATAGAAGGAAACTCAAATATGGGGATGTTATTTTTGTTGAAGAATGGAAGCTTATATAAGAAATAAAGAAGGCTCAAGAAAGGAATATGATGGGGACTAGTAAGGAAAGAAGTGACAACTTGAAGGAAGAAATAAATTGTTTGGAAAAGGAGAATAAGATCAAGCATAAAGTAAAAGGTACAAGAAAGAAAGGGAGAAGATGTTCATGGAAATAGCGAACTTAAAAGAAAGAATATAATTTAACAAAACGTAATAAATGCGAAAAATTGTGGTTTTAGGTTAAAATTAGAATATCACCAGCAGAATAGAAATGGGCTGAGAATTTATGCGAAAACAGCATGCTATAGATATGAAGAAGCAGTGCATGTGGAATTATTATGCAATAAGATTGTAAATAAAATACCTCATAATCTCTATCGATCCTTGGGTCAAAAACGACAAAAAATATTTTGAAAGGAACAAAACCAATTTATCTTGAATGAAATTTTAGTTAATTTTCAAACAAATTTTTTTGAATAATAAAGAAGTTTTAAAAAATTGTAATAAGAAAAATGTTCTTATAAGGCTTCGCTTGGAAAACAAAGTAATTAAAAGAGTTGTGCAATAACCACAAAGCTTAGAAGAAAGAGCGATAAAATATTTAGAAAAGTTAGAAAAAGTGAAAATTATTAAGCTATCCAATTCTGGATGAATAATTCCATAGGATTCATAGAAAAGCCAAATAAAGAGGTTAGACTAGTCGTTAATATGATTGTTTTTAACGACCTAGTAGAAGCGGACCCATATAAAATAAAGAATATGAAAGGGAATTGCAGGCTGCTGTAAATTCATAGGTTTCGTTGGTTTTTGATTTAAAGGAGTTTTCTTTTTCTCAATTGAGAATGTAGAAGGAGATAAAGAGAGTCTACTTCTAGTTTAAGGGACGAATATACGAATTTAATAGTATGAAAATGTGATTTAAGAAAGGCCCAACGATTTTGGCAAAAGTAATGAATAAGATATGTATTGATTCTATAACCAAGGGTTAGAGGTGTGTTATGATGATATATTAATTTACGCGTAAAATATAGAAGAGCATGATAGAATACCAATATAATTTTTCAAGAAGTGTGACGAGAATAATTTGAAAATTAATAAGGTAACTTTTATAAATCACGAACAGAAGTACAAGTTTTAGGAATACGAATAAATTTTATGTGATAATACCACTAGATGAAAAAGGATAATATATTGAAAACTGAGAGACCAAATTGTATAAAAGAAATATAATCATATTTAGGAAAAATTTATTGTTTTAGAGGATTTATTAATTATTTAGCAAAAAAAATATTACCTTGCAAATGGCCTTTCTGTAAAACAAAGAGATATTTAGAAATGAACGCCCAAAATAAAAAAAGAATATATTGTATTCAAAACGGAAATTAATATAATAGAAAAATCTTGTACGATTGACTTTAAAAAGATTTAATTTTAAGAACCGATACGTCTAATTTTGGTATTGCAGCAGTTTTGATGCATAAAAATTATGAGGGGGTGTTTAAACCGATAATATAGACATTTAATAAAATAATTCACTGAAAATAATTGGACGATCACCAAAAAAAAATTTGGCGGCTATTTTTGGAATGTAAAATCATTTCTATGAATCGATGGGGTACCCTTTTTACTAGTAACGGATCGAAAAGCGCTATTAAAAATCCTATAAAAACCTGATTTTGAAACCATAGGGTATTAAAGTGGATCGAAAAGATCTTTTTGTTGGTTTTAAATTTTTTTTTTAGCGAAGGTAAAACAATAGGTATAGCAGATAGTTTAAGTAAGTGTTTTATTTAAAAATAAATTAGATTTAGAAAATGATAAATTAAATAAAGACAAGAAGGAAAATATTTATAAAGGTACGAAAAAGATGAAAAATCTAAGATGTAAAAAGCATGTTAGAATTGTGGATGGTAATGAATACTGGTATTTTGATGATTTAGAGACAAGAGAAATTCTGAGAAATTAAAAATAGAAAAGAGACATGTAAAAAATTTCATGTGGATGTTGTAATAAGGACTCGTTATATACATATGATAATATCAAGAAAATTTTTTATTAACCTGGTTAAAAGCAACCATAGAAAATATATGTAAAGAATGTGAAAAATATCAAATATAAAATCGTAAAAAGCAAAAACCACGAGAATAGTTAATAAAACGACAAATGGGTAAGATTTCAATTGATTTATAACTTTAAATAAAAGAAAAAGTTATATCATGATAGAAAAGAATTTTTTAGTAGAGTTTTAAGCACAAAACTTCAAAGAATGGTTTAAAAGTGGATATATTTTTGCTGAAATTATAAAGTATTCGGAAAAAGAATAAAGGATTGTTAAATAAAATCTATGAGTCGAACACATCGTGTAAAGCACCCCGTGGTAAGCGTTGAGAGCCATAGAAGCAATGTTAGTGTGAAAAAGGTGATTAGTGCATTGCCAGAAATAATGTTTAAGATTCCCGAAGCTAATATTAGGAATACTTTTTTCTTAAAAAAACGGGAATATAATATAACTTTTATCATGATGCAATAAAGTGTAGTCGGAATAAAGCGTTTGTTTCTTATAGAAACGATGGTATTATGTTGCAATGAAGAAAATTAAAAGTAAAAGATTTTTAGATTTGAAATTGAATATGCAGGAAATAGTTCTAAATGCAACAAAAATAAAATTTAAACAAGCTGCAAGTGGAAGGTTTTTGAGGAAGGTATAGTAATGGAAGATTGTGGGTATAATTCTTTTTGGTAAAATATTTTAATGCGGGAAAAATATGTAAAAATATAGTGTTCGATCTTAAATTGAAATTGCTAGCCGCTTCGGAGGGGGATGCGGACCCCTCTTTATAATTAAATGACAAAATGTGAAATATAATTTACAATATTAAAATTCTTATGATTTCAATGAAATACCCAAAGGAAATAAGTTACCTGCGTTAGTCTACTAGAAAAATTTCAAATTTAGGGTATCTAAAACATAAATACGTATATGATGCAAAACCAATCTATAGAAGGTATTTGTACTAAGAAATTTAAGAATAAAATATTTTTTATAAAATTTTTTCATCTTTTTATAGGTATTTTTTTTAAACCAAAGACAGCGTCTTAGTTTTATCTATGCTTTTTCAGCACAATATTCGCGAGCCACATATAATTTTATAATAACTTTATGTTTTATTGATCTTGCAAAATTACTAGGACATAGATTCCGACAACACAAAGTTTATTATTTAATAGATGTTTTTTAGCTAGTAAACTTATTTAATGGAAATAAATTTTATTCATGTGCATTAATTTCTCATAAATTTATTGAAAGTTATATATTGTATCTAGTAAGTTTAATCTCACCATATAAAAGGCCTAAACTTTTGAAACACCGAATTAGAATATTGATTTTTAGGTCTAGTAAAAATAAATATAGCCATTTTTACATTACTTAATCAATTTTTTTTACAGATAAGTTATAAGAAAATCCAATATTATACAAGCAAAAAGTTTAAAAAAAAAGAAGAAATAAAATGCTGTTGTAATAAAATAGATTGACTTTCAAGATTTAATTCTAGTTTTTTATAAATATGATAATAATTCTTGTTATAATCATACCATTTGTAGTCACTTGGGATAGATTCCCACAACTCGTCACAAAGAATACTGCAGACAACTTATAATCAAGCGTAACACGAAAGCTTACATAAGCTCGTATATTTTGAAGCCAACATTAGAGAGCATATTGGTGTACTTCTTCTGGTAAATTCTAGGAAGTGACAAAGTGCCGGATAGTGAGTTTTTATGATGCATTTAATAAAATATACAAAGAAAGTAAAAAGGCTGAAAATATCGGGCTATGCGAAGAAAAAAAAGATAAAGTTTAAAAAAGAATCATCTTCATTAATAAATAGATAATATCGATTCTTTAATTAGACGTGAGATAATTCAAAAAAAAATATAAGAATATATTTTCATTTAGTATCAATTTTAAAATATCAAAATTTCAAAAACCTCTTATAATATATGCAATGTCAAATCTAAAAAAAATTAACGCCCGGATACTGGAAAAGACGATGCTTTTTATGTAAATATCTTTAGTACGGAAAAAATGGATATTGCTTTTCTAAGGATTTTAGACCTATGTATATCATTATCTTAAATATAATAGATTTGTAGCATCCTTTTCTTCAACGGGTTTTCTGTTTCTTCAAAAATATAACGTTAAAATCTTTTTTTAATTTTTTGTTCTTATTTTCTTATATCAAAATTCATTAATTAAATGGTAAACAATACCAAGGCAATATATCAAAAAATTGATTTATGTATTGTTTTACCGTATCTTACATGCCTTCAATTTTTTTTAGCGCTTTTTCTAAATACGACATAGTCTTTGAATTAAGTTAATAGATCTTATCGACATAAAGGGGCATTTTAGACATGTCCATCATCATACCATAAAATTTTTTTATTACACTAAAAAGGCGTCAATTAAATTTCATATTTTTTATTAATTTGAATCACCATATTTTTTTATCTGTGATAAATTAAATATTAGACAATAAAGAATTTAAATTTCCAGCGATTATTATTCTAGTTAGTTTTATAATGTATATTTTGATTAAGGCAAGTAAATTCTAATCGAATTTCTTGCATTTATTTATGTTTTACTTCTAATACTTTTATGAAGTTCGCTTAATATATATAGAATCCTTTGCCTAACTGTAGTGTCTCTCTATGGGAATCCCAAGCACTTCTTGTCACCAATAATCAATGTATATCGGGACTTTCTCATAGGCGGCAGTCATTATGTGGAGGGAATGTGATTCTCTCTACTGTTGATCGCTAAGGTATACAGCTACAACCACACTATACACTTACCTATATCTTTGCTGAACGGTGTATGATCTTTTTCATTCTGAAGGCACAGTTCAACGGCTTCCACAGCAACCTCCTATTTCTCATGGCTTTTTAATGCTTTATGGTTTATCTATTATTTATCACTGGCCGCCCTCTTGGGTATTTTTCTTTAGAGTAAATTCATTTTGAAATTAGTTTGGTGGGTGGAAGTGGAACCCGCGGCCCCTCACACTACGGTCCGACTTGTAAACCACTCAAACATACCACCCCCGTGAATGTAATAAATAAAATATATTTAAAAATAAAATATTTTATACTTGCCCCAATCAAAAAATACATTATAAAATTGATTAGAATAATAATCGATTAAAATTAAAATTCTTTAATATTAAATAATTTAATTCATCACAGGTAATATTTATAGCTTTTCTAAATCAATAATAAATATGAACTTTTATTGTCGTCTATTTATGTTAAAAAAACTCTTTAAGTTTATTTTGATGGTGATGTCTAAAATACCCCTTTATGATAATAAAACTTATGGACACAAATATAAAAAATAAATAATATTTAAAAAAGCGCTAAAAATAATTAGAGGCATTTTATATTAGTGAAGCATTAAAAATGATTTTTTTTTAGTTATTACTTTCGCTGTATAGTTCACAACAAAATAAATAAATTTCTATTTAAAAAAAGGAGACCAATAAAAATAAAAAATAAATAGATAATTTTTTAGTGAAACCATTAAAGCCATTGAAGAAATGGGTGCCAAAATCTTTATTTTATAAGATAATATAATCCGTGGTTCAAAAATCTTAAAAAAAGCATATCTATCTATTTTTTTTGCACTAAAGATATTTCTACAAAAACATTCCGTTTTCTCTAGTATCCGGATTTTTTATATTTTACCCTCTACATAATTGTAAAGGTTCTTAAAATTTTGATATTTTAAAGTTGATACTAAATGAATGTGTATTTTTTTAATAGTTTATCATACGCTTAGTAAAACAATAGATATAATAATTAGCAAAAATCGGAATTTTATCTTTACCAAAAAATAGTTTATTATTACAGCACTACATTTCTTTTTTTTAAACTTTTTATCTGTATAATATTAAATTTTTATAAAACATCTGTAAAAAAAAGGAGATAAAGTTTCGTAAAAATGGCTTTATTTATATTAAATAGAACTAAAAAATAAAATTCTAATTCGTTGTTTCAAAAATTAAGGCATTTTATGGGGGGTGAACGGAACTTTATAATACAATAATAAACTTTAAATAAATATGAGAAATTAATGCACATGTATATAATTTATGTCCATATAAAAAGTTTAGCAGCGAAAAAACACCTATTAACATAATAAAAGTTAAACTATCGGCGCTGTGTCCTAGTTTTTTTGTAAGACTAATAATAAGTAAGTTATTATAATAGCTTATTTGTCTTGATAATATTTTGCAATAAAAATATATCAAAAACCAAAAAAATTGTCTTTTTTGCAAAGAAATACCTATAAAAAGATGAATAATATTTTTTATAAAATTATTTATAAGCAATTTTTATTTCCCAATATCTTATTACAAAAGCCCTCTATAGATTGGTTTTGCATCATGTAAGTTGTTAACGTTTAGCTGTCCTAAATTTATTTCAATTTTTCTATTATAAAAACGACTCTAACGAATTCCCTTTGAGTGTATTATTGAAATAATAAAGAAGTGTCAGAATTTTTAAAATTATATTTTTTTTTCTGCGTGATTTTCATATATTTAAAAGAAAAAATTGATGCACATTGATTTTTTTGATCATAAATGGTATTGAATATAAATTTCATGAGATTTTCGTAATTTTTGTAGCTATTTCTTCACACAATATTGCGATTTAAGCTCATTATACGATTTTCAGTATTTATACCTTCCGTATATAATTCATGTAAAGTTTTATTTTAATGATGATGGTTGGTCTTTATTTATTTTCTGTTATATGAAGAAGGCAAGACGGGTGTATTGGCAAAAAACCTTTTATATTATATTTCAGATATCTACCAAACTATTTTACTAAGATAATATAAGGCATTTAATCCATATAATAAGCTTGGATTTTGAAGCAAAAACAATTATAGTAATAAATTATCAAAAATGAATCCACAAAAATGTCAACAGTTTTTAAGATTGTATCCCACATATGTAAAATTCATAGGATAAAATTATCATTTGATGCTCAAGAATATATCAGATTTTAATATATGCTAAATTGGGTAATTTGAAATGATTTAAAAAATACAAAACTGACATTCAAGGCTCATTCATATAAACATTATATTGGTGGGATTATAGATATCCATAATAAAGGTTTTTACATTCCAAAATGTTTTATATAATACATAAAATACGTACAGAGTATACTCGGTAATTTTGTTGTTTTTCTTTGCATTATATTCGATGGCATTACCGAATTTTCCCTAAATCCGTAAACGTGGCATTTTTTATATCATAAATCAGTTTATCTGCAAAGTGTTTTGCAATTTTTAACACGCTTAAGATCTTAAATTTTTAATTACTTGAACTAAAATGTACATTATAAAACGAAAATAGTAAAAGCCCACTAGCATATTTCAAAGCATACAGCACTAAATTGATTTTCATTATAAAAATTGCCAAAATTTGAAATATATATCATACAGGGTGTTTATAGTTTTCTTGTATACGTAAACACACAGGTTTGTTCAGTAATAATTAGTTAAAACTTGTGTAAAGCGACGATAAAAAAAAATATTAAACAGCAATAACTTGCTTTATGCTTAATTTTAAGATCCCCTCAGAGGTTCCCACTATTTTTAAATGCATAAAAGAATATACTGTATAAGTTAAAGAAATCATAATTATATACTTTTGTGGTTTCAATCCCTTATTTTTTTTATGGTTTAATGGTCAGTTTTATTTTATTTTATTTAGTTACATAAAGATTAATTATACCAGATGTGAATTTTTTTATTCTATAGTTCAAAATTCATTTCTTAAACTTTAATATAAAAATTTTAGGACAATGCAGATTTTTTGAAAAGCAATACATTTTAGCCTATAAATTTTATAATTAAAAAATTTAAGAATGGAAATATTTTTTAGAGAAAGTAATCAAATTTTATAGAGCTCTTTGTAAAAATAATAGAACTGATGCCTAGGTTTTATAAGAGCTAAACCTTTATAATTTTCTACCCATATGAAAATCATGATATAGATGCCAGGTTTTTTTCGCTTAATGCTAATCAAAAAAAAATATACAGTGAAAAATTAAAAAGAATGTGCCATTAAAAAAAGTAAATCGTGTTAAATTTTTATGATCAAAAACACAATAAATTTACTATATATGAAACAGAAGAAAAATATTTGCAATTAAATTGAATTTTTATTAATTTTTTTAGCAACTCGTTTTGCATCAATCTAAAAGCCCATTACTGCAGTATATCCACAAATTATTCAATGCTACTTGAATCTCATAAAAATAAATAAATAAAAGATTACAGATAATGGAGAATACCATTGCCCTGATTGTGTATGTTTCCAATGTTAATATATCCCGGCGCAGATGGATTTTAAGGAGCTTCCAGAATATTCGTAATACACAAATGCAATAAATAATGAAAACTAATCTGAAATCCGATCCTGAAAAATAAAATTTTGTAATATTGATCCTGATAGAGATCATAAAACATGTAAAAGTAAATGCACTAGATAAGAAAAATCTGGCAAGAAAATCGTTATTTTCTTCTTCAGTTAAAATCTTTGAACCGATAAATGAACTTGATAAATGTGAATTTTCGGTTTCTAGTGATATTTTCAACCCTAAATTACATAAATCTGTGTTGCAATCTGCATTTTCGCTCATTATAATCTTACAGGCTGGCTTAGTTTGTTCTGTTGCCATAAGTGATTCATTTTTTGCAATGATATCATTTTTGCTTTTTATATTCATATTTTCATGTTCTTTGCCATTTATATATCTTTTTGATTACCTTTTAGAGTGACAGATTTAAAACATAACTTTGATGTTCATAAAGTAGTTTTATATATTCATTTTATGACATTTAGAATATATTTGCTTTCAGACATCTCAATTTTATTAAGAAAAGAATTTTTTACATTGAAAAAGTCGATGTTAAACTTGTATAACTTCTGTTTTCTTTAAATACAATTTACAGTTGTCTTCTCAAAGAATATGCAACGATATAATTGTAAAATATCGTATTTTTTATATTAAAAGGCTACAATAATAACGCTTATCCTGCATTATATTTGTATGTAGTGTCATAAAGATATTTTATTGTAAATTAAATATTAATCTTACTACCTATTTTTTATATAAAATTCATTTTTTAAAAATTTAGTTATTTTATTTAAAGAAATTACATTCAAATTCTTCTCTTTTATACATCTTAAATGGTTTGATATTATCTATAAAAAGTAAGTAATAAATTCACGTGGTTTTTTCAATTAAATTACAGAGCCTATGCCATGAAAAAAAGAAATAAGTTGTGTTTCATAAAAAATTGTGTATTTAAGAAAAATTCTTATTAAGAGGATTACTTGATGCTTTCCACAAATACACTTTTGACACCAGATCTATAAATAGAAATATTATTTCCATATTTCTTGATGACAAATGGATCTATACTTGCATAAAGCTATCATTTGAGAAAATCGGAAATTTTCATTTTAAATAAATGAAAAATATAAATAATTCTTGATGACAAGTAGATCGATACTTCCATATAACAAGTATTCTAGTAAATCGGAAATTTTATATTATAATTAAATTGAAAAATAAAGAATCTTCTGTTATTTGCCTCGTGAACAATAAAAATCCATGTTAACTTTAATAAAGAAAATATCAATTTTTTTATATCATTACGGATTTTTAGCGGGAACCTTATTTACAGCCTGTAGTCAGTGATCTGATCGAAATGTCATGATTTGAGCTCGAAATTATGCACCGGTGCACAAATAATCGCCAATATATTGCAGTTATGTTGAGTTTACATGATATTATGTTATTTTTACTATTATCAAGACACTTGAGCTCATCCCATTTAAGAGAAAAAGAGCAGTTAATGAATATAGATCAGAGGAAGTTGTAAAAAGGTATATCAAGGTGTTGTGCAATATTCCAAATGGGCTGACCACGTATAAATAGATAAAATCGATAAAAAAAACTTATCCAATAAATAAATTGATCCTCTAAGAACTTATTGAATTTATGCATCTAATAATTTTGAACACTTGCTTTTTTTGATATAGTCTTGATGGGTTGTAACTTTATAAAATACTGCTTTCCAGACAATTTTGTAATTTTAGATCTAATAATTTCGAGGGCTTACTTTTTTAGATTTACTCTTGATAGTTTATAACTTTTAAAAATTATTATTTTCTTTAAGACATTTAAGAATTTATGCGAATGATAATTAAATTATAGTTTTATTAAATTCTATTATATTTAAAATTGTTCAAGCAAAACTTTAGATTTCCCTATATACATACTAGATTATATTTTATTTTCCTTCAAACTTCATTAAAATACAATCTTCATAATGTATGTTCTTACTTAAATAATTATCAGACAAAATGTTTTTCTTAATTCCATTGTTTGCGAGTATATTTTATTATATATATTTAAAAACGTAATATTTTTTATTTGCCCCAATCAAAAGAATCATTATAAAATTGAGTAGAACAATAATCGATAAAAATTAAATATATTTTTTGTTAAATAATACAATTTATCATAGATAAGAAATAAAATGTTTTAAATTAATAATAAATATGAAATTTTATTGTTACCTATTTCATATTAAAAACCCCCTTCAAGGTATGATGATGGTGATGTCTAGAATACCCCTTATTTTTGATAATAAAACTTATTAACATAAATTCAAAGATTAGATTATATAAAAAAGAGTGCTTCAAAAGTTAAAGTCATTTTAGATAGGTTAATATGATCAATGAATCAATTTTTTTGATATTACTACCTTGTATTGTTTTCAAATATCATTAATAAATTTTGTTTAAAAAAAGGAGACCAATATTCAAAAAAAGATTTTAACGTAATTTTTTTGAAGATACCGAAAAGCCGTTGAAGAAAAGGATGCCATAAATGTATATGTAATTAAGAATATGGAATTCGTAATTCAAAAATCTTAAAAAGGCAATATTCATTTTTTGCAATAAAGATATTTCTATAAAAACATTCCGTCTTTTCTAGTATCCAGATTTTTAATATATATGCTTCTCTTAAAATTATAAAAGGTTTTTGAAATTTTGATATTATAAGTTGATACTAAATGAAAATCAATTTATATATTTTTTAATATGATTTATCTCACGTAATATTTAAAAATTGAAATTATTTATGTATTAATTATGGTGATTCATTTATACCTTATCTTATTTTTCTTTGTTAAGAACGATATCTTCTGCCTTTTTACTTTCTTTGTATTTTTTATCAAGTTTTTCATAAACTCTCACCATCCGGCTTTCGTCACTTTCAAGATAAACCTTTTTAAGTCTAAAAAAGTGTTCCAATTTTCGCTTTACAAACATAGGAGCTTATGTAAGCTTTCGTGTTACGCTCGATTCCAAGTCTTCTGCAGTATCCTTTGTGATAAGTTGTTACAATCCATCCCTAGAAATCACAAACGGTATGATTTATACATAATTGATATATTATTTATAAAAATGTAAAAATTTCTTTTTCGCATCAAAATAGTTTATTATTGAGCATTATATTTCTTCTTTTTTTTTACCTTTTTGCTTGTATAATTTTGGATTTTTATAAACTTATCTTTAAAACAAAAAAAAATATGGCATTAAAAAATTTTTATATTTTTTATGTATGGTCTAAATTTATAGTTGATGTTCTCGGGCACAGCTTGCTTGATTCTCTGTACGAACAGCGTATTTATACTTTCGGCTATCTTATCCTCTCCAAAGTCTTCTTAAAACACTTTCTTCTTTCAAAACATATTATATCGAGGGTTTTTTATAAGCAAAGGTTTGTATATAAGCCTAAAACTGGTTCGTGACATCTAGTTTCTTCTGGTACTTGTTATGATATCGTGTCACCACACCGTTCCATGTTATAAAAAAAGAAATAATTTTTGTCTTGCACTTGTAAATCAATGACGGCTCAGATGCTAGCATACCATATTTTCTCATTTTTAGTTCTAAACTATGTTTATGTTGTCAATACCAGTCACGCCAATTTTGATTAGAGCGACCCAGTTCTACTTTTTATCATATACAAAAATATTTGGACTATCATTCATTAACTCGATTGGTGTTTTTATTCTTAAATCTACTTTGATCTTATTGAATTATTTTTACATTATTTAAAATACAAAGTTTCTGTAGATTTTCTTGGTTATATAAAAATTATATTTTATCGCCAACATAAAGTGAAGACATCTTACCATCTCGTTGTGTCTTCTTGTATAGTCATGACGAACTTTTTTGAATTTGCTTGCCATGTAATCGACTCTTTTAAAAAAGTAGTTACAGTTTAGAAATCTTGATCATTCTGCAAATAAAACGTTTCGTTCCACAATAAACCAGATCCTAGCTTCTTCTGTGGTCTTATATTTCTATATTGCAGCAACTTTGAGGATCCTAATATTTCCAACGAAGAATTTTTATTCCCTTCGAGGAGTATTTATTGTGTGTTTTTTGATGTATTTTACACAATAAACTCTCTTTTTGTTTTAATTCAAGCGCTGAAAGATCTATTTCAAGGAGGTCGTATTTTGTTCTGAGGAATTGATTTATTACGGATAAGTGGTCGAATTTTCGTTTTCAAATTAAAATATTGCAGCTTTTTTGTTTAATCGTTCTTTTTCTTGGCTCAGAGTTTTATAATGTTGGTAAAGCATTCTTTCGGATTTAAACTCTTTATTTTCTAACAAACATCCTAGTTCATTTCTTAGCGGGCAGGATCTTTTTTTTGATTGTTATAAGTGTATTGATTTTCTATTAGTATCCACCAAATTTCATCGTCTAGCTTTCTATAGTCTTCTGGTCTTAAATGTAAAAACCCACGTAGTAGTTTATCAGTGACATTGCATATCCATTTTTTGCTTTAATTATGTTTTATCTCGTTTGGTATAGTTTGCTTACAATATAAACTCTTTCTAGCATTTCTTTTCTAATTTCATAGATCGTTTCGAGTTTTGTTCCTGATTTGGAATTTCCAGTATCCTAAAATATTTAAGTTCATCTTTACTTCTATTACTGTGGCAATATCTTTGCAGTTTATATTGTTAGTAGCATGTTTGGTTACATTTATTTACATTCCGATACATCTGAAGAATTGTGTAGCTTTATTGGACATTAGTTTATAGTTACTTTCTTCTTTCGCCAAAATCTTTAAATCGTCAATTAAATAAAAGGAAATGATTGGTTGTAAATGCCTTCATAACAATGTTAGTGCATACTTATCGGAAAAATTCATTTGATCGGCGGCTTAGAGGATCCATACAAAGAAAAAACAGTAGTGGATATAGACTATCCCCATATATAACCACTTTTACAATTTTTTTTCTTCAGTATTTCTTCATCGTTGAATCAGACATAAAACTTAATTCATGATATTAATTTCCAATCGAATTTCTTGCATTTATTTATGTTTTACTTCTTTTACTTTTTAGGAAGTTTGCTTTATGCTAATTAGACCTATTGCTTAACTGCAGCGTCTCTTTTTGAAAATCCCCAGCACTTCTTGTCAACCGTAATCCCCGTGTATTTATACTTTCTCTTTAGCATCAGTCATTATGTAGAGGAAATATGTTCTTTCCACTGTTGATCGCTTAGGTATACAGCTACAACCACACTCTACACTTACCTATATCTTTGCTGAACGGCGTGAGATCTTTTTCATTCGGGTGGCACAGTTAAAAGGCTTACACAGCAATCTTCGATTTCTCATGGCTTGTTAATGCTTTATGGTTTATTTTTTATTGTTCACTGGCCGCCCCCTTGGGTATTTTTCTTTAGAGTAAATTCATTTTGAAATTAGTGGGGTGGAAGTGGAACAAGCGACCCTTCACAGATCCCGACTTGTAAACCACTTATCTATACCACCCGAGGTAAGAAATAATATTTTATGTTTAAATATATGATCAAAATTATATTCACAAACAATGGAATTAAGAAAAACATTTCGTATGATAATTATTTAAGTAAGAATATACATTATGAACATTGAATTATATTGAGGTTTGTAGCAGTTAATATCCGCTCTAGTATATACAGAAATTTAAGTTTTGCTTGAGTAATTTTAAATTTCCAAAATTATTTAAATTTTCAGCGCATTAATTCCACAAGCTATTAAAAAAAATAATACTTTTTATAAAGTTAAAATCTACAAAGAATATATCAACTTAGTAAATGTTTGAAATTATAGGATATACGATTCCACAAAATTTTCGAGAAAATAAAAATTTTAAAAGTTATTTAACTCATTAAAACTAAAAAAAAAAGCAAGTTTTCGAAATTATTAGATACAACATTCTAAAAAATTTACAAGAAAGCATAATTTTTATAAAGTTATAACCCATAAAACTATATCAAGAAAAGCAAGTATTTGAAATTATTATATGCATAAATACCATAATTTCTAGGAGAAAAAATTTATTTATGGGCTAACCTTTTTTTATCGATTTTTTCTAAGTAGACGAGGACAGTCTATTGGGAATATTGCACAACTTTTTGATGTATCTTTTAACACCTTCCCCTGATCTATCTTCATCAACTGCTCTTCTTCTTTCAAATGAGATGAGTTCAAGCATCTTTCGAAGTGTGAGAGCTTGCATGTATGCTTCTACTTTATATGGGATTTTTAGCTCCTTAAGATAGTTCTATTAAATTTTGTAACCACTCCATCGTTCTTACACAAAGAATAATTTTTAAAAGATGTTAACTCCCAAAGAGTATATCAAAAAAGCAAGTTCTCGAAATTATAAGATACAAAGTTTTCAAGAAATTAAAATTTTTATAAAGTTATAACCCATCGATTTTCTATTATCTACAAGTGCATAACACAAATAATACCATCCGCCATATATCGGGATGGTAAGTTAAAAATACTATAAGTTGGGAATAAAAGTTGAGAATATCAACCGATTCAGAAACATACACAAAAAACTAGGATTGAGGAAAATAATATAACCAATAAATCTGAAGTAAAAAAGTTGTTTGAAGAACATTGTAAAGATACGAGTTGGAAAGAGGTGCCCGCCTAATATTTTCTAAAGAGTATTCCTTAGTTAGCTTGAATAAGACTAAATAGCCAAAAAATTATAAGTCTCATGAATAATCAAAAAAAAAACTTTAAAAATATTAGATAAAATATTAGCGGATTTAAATTATTACTTACATAATTCTACTAAATTTTATAAAAAAAGAAATATTTTCATGAAGTTTTAACTTTTCAATGAATTACAAAAAAAAACAAATGTATAGAATTATTAAATACACAATTCTACAAAATTGTCCAAAAAAGAACTATTTTAATTTTGTTTTAACCTTTAAATTAATTACAAAAAAACAAAGGATCATAATTATTAAATGTACAATTCTACAAAATAATCTAAAAAATAACTATTTTCATAAAGTTTTAACTTTTCACTGAATTACATAAAAACAAAGGTATTGAATTATTAAGTTTAGCCCCTTAGTTGAAATGATGAAAAATAAATACTTGAATATAACCACCTTAAAAATATAAAAACCCTTTAAACTATACATTATATTCTAAAAAATTCGATCAAGCTTACCATTCAAATTTTATTCATTTACGTGTACTTATATACCATATAAGGATACTTCAACTTTCCATCAGCACCCAAAAAAATCTCATTAAAGCAAGATTTGCATAGATACTTGTCATCTTCAGGCAAAATAGGATCATCAATCACCAATATCGAGCTCAGATTCTTATTACATCCTTTACACAGCACAATCTTACATGAAAAATCTTTTACGACACAAATAGGTGGTGTTGATGAATAATATGAAGATCGAATGGTGGAAACTTTTAAATCATAAACTTTTGCCATACCATTGAAAAAAAGAAGGTCTGAATCAATCTGAAGATCGATCTGTCCCAAAGGATATCGAGGATGATCAATTACAACATCGTTTCCGAGGTTTAGATCATATGCCAGTGATGATATTTCACCAATGTTTTCACTAAATATCTGGTTATTGAAGTATATAAAAGAATTGTCCAAAGAGCCGCCGAGCTTAGATGATATAAAACTAATTAGTGTGGCTATAAGTGTATTGTCTGGAACAATTATGGTGTAAAGAGATTTGTGCTATGGAATATATGTATCATGTAAACAAGACCAAGTGTGTTTGGGTCAACTGGTAGATTAGAGGTTGTAGTTGTAAGTTCTAACAATTTGAGATTATAGTTCTTGGTTAAAAGTGGTGGAGTGTAGTTTGAATTTGAAATTTTCGATTCTTCAGTTTTATTCGTCGGAATAGGAAGAGTCGGTTTAAGACTTGCGCGGATTCGATCTATCAACATATAAAGGGGGTTAAACGCATCAATTGTTCGTAATTTAAAATTGTATTGTTATCTGAGAAAGTTCTATTCATCAATGGGATTAAACTTAGTGATGGAAAAATCATCAGATTAGATGTTAAATTCAGTATATATCTAAATAAAATATCAAATAATGTGTCTATTTGATTTCAACCATTAAAAATTTTTTACGCTAAAACTTTAGATTGCTCTATATTACAGCATTGTAAAATACTATTTTCAAGCACATCATCCTTAAAGTATTCTTCGATGCATCTTCTACACTCAAGAATCAATATCGAATAAAATACTAATTTACGCATTCATTTAATTTTTTCAAATGAAATTTTAGATTGCTATATATTACAGATTTTTTGTATTCTTTTTATAAGCACATAATCCTTACAGTCTTCCTCAATACATCTTCTAAGCTCAAGACTTAAATATTAAAGTGTTTCCCTCATTCTATTATTTGTGCTTATGTTTGTTTTTCTGTTGATATTCGGTACTCTTTAATATATATGTTAAAATTCCCAGTTTTTCCGCTAAGTTTAATTTTTTTGCCTTGAATCTTCTATCTATGATAATATGATCTAGAGCAAAATTTTTGAAAAAAATTATATAAAATGAATTAGTGGTTAGAATATCAAGCCTAACAAACCAGTAAAAATATATATTTAACGTATAATTAGATGATAAATTCAAAAGAATATAATCAAACAGCAAAAACTGCTTTTTTATGTTTTTAAAATCAAATTTGAACTATTGCATGCTTTAAATAATATGATTCACGTATTTCATATTGAATATATTATTAATTGACGTGGCTAAAGAATTTTGAATTCTGTTGATATAATTGTAGTTACCGTAGATTATTTTTATAATTTTAATATAATATCAAACAATGAGATCTTCGATTTTAATGTGAAAATTTTTTAAGTAGATCAATTTTATTTAAGCCAATTGTTGTGAAAAAAAACAACATAACATATTTAAATTATTAAATCTTAACTTATTTTTTGCAACACGATGCTATCTCAAGAATAAATAAGAAAATTATGCATAATTATGATTTTTTTTAACATGAAAAGTCATCACATTTGAGAAAAGAAGAGCAGTTGATGGAGATAGAACAGGGGAAGGTGATAAAGGATGTATCAAGGAGTCGTGCAATGTTCCAATTGGCTGGCCACGTCTACATAGATGATATTGATAAAAAGAAACTTAACTCATAAATAAAAAATAATTTTATGTATGATTATTAACAAAATATTGTTCGGGGTGTTTCTGGTTATAAACACAGAATTTGTATTTGAATTCAAAAAATCGAATATATGTAACAATATAAAATGCTTGGTGTATCATATTCGTTAAATTTTTGCATTGAAAGGACCAGCATTCAAATAACAACGCTTAAATCACAACTTTATTTATTATATAAAACATAAAAAGATAATGATAGATTCATTTCTAAGATTTTTTTTTGTTGCATAAAAAACCTTCCAAATACGAAGCAAAAATAACCATATATCAACAACAAATGTTAATAGCATATAACAAATAAATTAGTATGTTTTTTCTGCCAGCAATAATGCCACATACACGATAATTTTGTTTACAGGGATTCCTTGGTGATAATATATATATGTATAGCAATATAATTATTTTCTATATTATATAACACACTTAACTTCTAAAATTATTTATAAACATTTTTAGATTATTTACGCGTCTTCTTTTTTTATATATTATACTCTGAATGCGTATTTAAAAGTTTATCTTTATAATTGCTCCGTATCATATGCTGTCAGAAAATCATTGCTATGTTGTAGCAAGCGGAATATATTTGTTTATAAAAAAAGCATACGAAGTTTAATGAGAAAACCATCAGATATTTTCTAAAGTATTTCAGCCACATTATAGATCAAAATACAATAATATTTATTGTTTTTCATGAAGAAAGCCTTTCTAGACCCTCTTAAAATTTATAAAAGATGGCCTCAATATAATTTTGCTAAGAAAATATTTATTTTTTTACAGATTCTTACATGTAGATCGATTTCGAACATGTTTTACATTCAAATTTCTTGATAGATTTATAAGGGGCTCAGAAGGGTATATATAAATCAAACCCCGCTTATAAATACCAAATTTTTGTGATGTATGCTGGTAAATTCATGTTTACTAAATTCACAGATTTTTATTAAAAAAGACTTCAGCTTATACAGTATTGAAAATAAGTTTTGACCAGTATCGTAATTAGTGAAAACTACAGAAAATAATTTAAAATATTCATCAATACCTATGGATATATTAGGTTGATATAATTCAAGTTTTTATGATTTTAAAGAACAAAAATATGATGCCAAATTTAAATTTATATCATATTCGATTTAAACATTCTTACATGTAAAAAAATAGTTAGAAAATGTTGATATATAAACTTATGATTCTTTTTAGCTTCCAAAAAATATTTACTTAAAAATCGATTCAAAGTCTTTAAATTTTGCGAATATGTGTTAAAAGCGTATATTTTTTATATCCCTGTTTATTTTTTCTATATTTAAAAAAAATTGAGCAACTGCATCCGTATAGCAATATTTTGTAATTAAAAACCCTAAGAAAATGTTATTTTATTCGTAAGAGTTATCTAATTTAAAGGTAAATTTCGTATGATTTTGTAAAAAAATGGTTTTTTTAAAACCTCGGTTACACGGTGGTAATTCGATTGCTGTGCTTTTCTAATTTATTGCATTTTTTTAAAAATCAAATGAATTGCTTATTTGTGTGTTGATCTTTGTCAGATGAGTATTCGACAAAAGAAATAATTCACAGAAAAGGTTTATTTTTATATTTATTTAAAAAAAATCATTAATTAAAGCCAACCTAAACACTATAATATACAACCAAAAAGTTGCATGCTGTATTATTAAGCAAAAAAACATATAGATATACAATACTGTTATAAATTTAATGGGAACTATTATATATTATACTGCTATATTACGCATTTTTATTGTCTGATTGTGTTTGAAATCTAAAGCTTGTGGTCCGAAAATTCCTATTATATAAACTTTTCGACATAATTTATTACTTTATGCTAAACAAAATTGATCTGGTTTAAAGGTATTATTATATTGATATAATAGTGCTAAATATTATACATAAAATGCATATCGATAAATAATTAAAATAAATTAAATGTTCTCAGAGATAATGACGATGAAAAGTCTGAAAACATGAAAACAAAGATTCTAATTTTTTTTAGTTTTAGAAAAGAAAAATTGAACGTACGATTGGCAAAATTAAAAATATAATTTAAAGAAAAAGGTGAATCGAATAAATCAATGAATAAAAAAATACCAAATAAGACACAAAATAAAAATTGACTCATTTTAACAATATAGAGTTAAAAGGCTATAAAAATCATATCATTATTAATTTAGTTGGTTATTGAAAAATTTGTAAATGAAATAGTGTTATAAAATTTTTTTTTCTAGTTTTAACTGAATCAAAATAAACATAAATCCAGTAGATATAACTAAAATCAAACATAAATGCAAGCGCGTAAGTGCATAATCGAGAAAAATTGATCTTGTGTAAAATTTATTGTAATAGAACAAAATTTTGTAGTTTTTACATGTGTAAAAGGCGTGCACTAAATATTTAAAAAATTAAGTATTCAAAAAAAATTTTTTTTATGATATTTTGTATTTTTTTAAAAAAATATTTTTTATATAGCTGATGTTGTGGTATTAATAGATAAAATCTCTTGAGCATTCTTTTTTTTTTAATGATATATATACATTCTCTTGGTTATTTTTCTGCGCGAAATTCAATCGTTTATATTTCTTATTTTTCTGAAATTAAAATCGTAAAAAAGTTTGGTAAAATTAAAAATCTTCAATTTATTTTGACAATACAAATTTTCTAGATGCAGTAAAATTTTATGTTTCTTTTTACATTTGTTCTATACAATTTTTAAAACTGTTTTTAAATAGAATCGGATGTTTTTTTCCAATTAAAAAATAAAACAAAATATATAATTAATGGCGAAATAAATTGTGACAAATTAGTTTCTACATTGAAATAACTTTAAAAAGGTCTAAGAAGACATGATGTATACCTGAAAAAAAATATTTTAAAAATAGCACTTAATTTCAGCCCAAAAATTATAGGATTTTGTTTCGCTCTTACCATTGTAAATATAATTTATAAGCTTCTATTCTGTATTTATTATTCCAATATTGTAAAGATGCATGAAATCCGATTTTTAAATTATAGGCAAGTAAAATTATCATCCTCCATGGATAGATTACATAAAAAAAGTAAAATAATCAGCCTTCTGATGATTCTGGATATGCAACGAGTTTATATGGAATAGTGATTGAAAAAAATACGACATTTTTATCAGATATAAGTTTGAATTTATTTCGCGCATACAAAATGCTTGTCATTTACTATTTTAGGGAATTTGTTTTGTGAAAAATCAAACAATATAAAAAACAAAAAAATTTTACCTACCTATACTAATAAATTCCGTTCATTAAATAACTTTAAATCAACAAAAACTTCATTTAAATTCACAATAGAAGAAATCGTAACCTTAAAGTATAATGTGTTTGCTACGGGAAATAAAATTACGAAATTATTTGTTAATAACTAGGTAAATAACGGGCATTTATATGCTTAACTGTAGATTTTGGAGATATTAAATTTTATAGGGGGCTAGTGGATGTATTTTATAATGGACACAGTATACTAAATTTTTTTTTTATAATTTAAAAAGATGCCTATAAAATTATTTTAATAAAACCCTTTTTTGTCATAAAAAATATCAAATTATAAGTGATTAAAAAATTGATGGTGTGATGGATTTATGATATATAATAATCGCCTCCAAAATCTCATAATAATTAATACCACAAAAGGAAAAATCTATGATTGTTTTTTATGGGTATTTATTGGAAATCAAAAGACTTTTAACATCAAACCAATCCAAATAAAAATCCTTTGTGGTTAATGCTCTCATTAGATTTATTTATTGTGAATACAATGGTCACGAGATCGATTACAACTCAAAAATAAATAAAAACTAATGGTAGCTTTTACTATGAGTCTAAGTATATCCATGAGATTATTTAAAAGGATAGAACTATTATTTTCTATTGTATAAAACGAGTATAAGTTCGTATTTAGCGTTTTCACCACATAAAAACGAATCTGGTCCAAAATTTTTATTGTATAGAATCAGTCTTCTTTTTTCGTCTGATTTTTAAGCTTTTCGAAATAGAAGAAAAAAATATAAGAACCCCTTGTCGAAATCGCCGTAATTTAGAATAAAGTTTATTTTACCATGCCTCTTCCTATGATGAATCAATTAAAATGCATTAAATATGATATATGAAGAAAATAAGGTATATGCTGTTTATTATCTAGTTAAATATTGATATTAAAGATTATCTTGTCCATTTCTTTCAAAAGAGACTAGAAAAGAAAAGACATGCTTAAAAATGCAACACTTGTTGCTTAATATAATTTTGTTATGCAGAAAACCCTTTGGCGGTGATACTATATTAAGAACTATTCGTTAGAACATTTTCTTGTTGCTTTTCTCATAAAAATAAAGACATATGTCAGGCTTAATATAATAAGGCATCTTCTGGTTTGAAACAATTTTTGGCATTTTTTTTAGCAAAAAGAATGTTATGCGTTGATGTAATGAAAAATATGATGTTTCTGCTTCTTAGAATTTTCAAAATTGCTCAAATTACTAGAAATATTTTTTTAGCAACTGTGATCATCAATTATCTAAGATTTGCTTTTGTGGTATTATCAACATACGAAGTAGTTTATCAAATTTAATTTATAAAATTGCGCATGAAAAGTCTAACATGTGTTTTTTTGATTTTATGCGAATATACAAATCATACTGGCAATTAACTATTCATCTGGGATTGATTTGCAGAAATGGGATTTTAAGCTTATAAAACGACACATACTGTCGATATATCTATTTAAGACAAAAAAAGATGCGTAAAGTTCGTATTTTATCTTTATTGGTTTTAATGAAAGTTCTTAAAATTTTTAAACGTTTATATCTGGACTTTGTTCTTTATTTCTGTATAAAGGGTTTATTAGCTTTAATTTTGAAACATCGCAAAGTTTATTACGTGGTATACGGTGTCTTTCGTACTCCTCATACTAATGCAGGCTACAGCTAATGATATAGACTATTTTATCTTCTAAATCTTGTTTATATTTAGTTTAATATATTCTTAATCAAATCTTTTGATTTGATTGGTATAGCATTGCATGAACTTTAAGGTGTTTTATTATAGAAATGGAATTTTTGCAATTAATACTAAATATTAGGGCTGTTTTTCACTGCTCTGTTAACTTATCGCGATTTTTTATGCATTTATTTTGCAATAATTTTGAATAAAATTCAGCAACCAATACAAAAACTACCTTTATTCACTTCTGTATTCGGGAGTGTTTTTTTTTTCAATATCAATACACATTGCATACAAAGCCGATTCTTTGCGCTGTCATGGGCGTTTTTTATTGATATCTTATTATCTTAGTCACTAATAAAATACGAAAAATTTATAATTTTTAGTCATGTTTCATAATATAAGTTGACTTGAAGTTTTAAAAAATAAGTGATCTTTAGTTGATAGCAACACAGATACGCAGTTAAAAAAAACAGTGATTTATGATTTTTGTGGAACTATTAAAGACAAATTTACTTTTTATTGTGCAAATACAAGAATTTTAAGTTTCTTATAATTCTTTGTGCATTGACTAAGCAAACTCTAGCATCATTTCTATTATATTGTCTGTTCAAGATTTAAAATTCTATTATCTTATGCGAATATTCTGAATTTTTCAAATTTAGATTTAAATTGTAAAGCCAAACTTTGTATATAACCAATATATTTAATAAAAAATCACATATTTTTCTAAAAATATATTGTATATAATTAAGCTTTGCAATTTTAAACAATACATCTGATTTTAGCTATTTTCATGCATACTTGTTGTTTTTATATTATATATACATTTTATTATGGCATGATTGTGTATTTTTGCTTAAAATGGACTACTTTTTATATAAATAAGGCACTGATTTTACCTTTCATTTTCTCCGTATTTTATAAATTGCCTCTTCATCCTTCAAATTTGCAAATAAAGCTAAAAATTATAATTCAGACAATAGATTGACTTTTTTTATTAGTGTATTTGAAATAATGAAGAACCATTGCAAACTATATCTTCAATAATACATATAATTTTTTTTCTACTAACATTATCGGATCTATTAAACTGAAAACACAATATTTCTAGGATAAAATTACCTTTTGAGCACTATATAAAAATTTTTTTTTTGGGTTTTTTAGAAATATATTAACTTATAATCATATAATTAGTAAAAAACCAATATAATTTATAGAAATGATAAGATCGCTTAAAGTTTATTTAAACTTTCTAAATATATTTATGATAATAGATTTGGTATATAATACAAATTTAAAAGAAACAGGTAGCGGTTTTACACTTTTATTTTATCATATAAGAATATTTTATGTTTCTTGTGTATAACATACAGTGCAAACAAAATAATATTATTATCTTTTATTAAAAAAAAATTTATATGTGTTAATATATTTTTTTTGCAGAAACATGTGAAAAAAGAGTAAATAATTTTTTCAAATATATTTTTTCTCTATATATTACATTACCATTATCCGAATTTACATAAATTCTAATAAAAGATGGCCTAAATTATTAGTAACAAGAATTTACATTCATTTTATTTTCGATATATGATCAAAATCTTTTATTTGATGTTATTTGGTCTTTTAATGATTATTCGTGTCTTTCATAGCACATTTGTAGCGCAAACTTTTCGCTACATGGTATATTTGTTATTCTATATATTTCTAAAAATGTTTAAACTATGCCAATAAGTTAGACCTACCATAATATTTAATCGATTTATAATATATTTATGCTATATAATTTTTTACAATTTTATTTTTCGAAAATATGGTGGCATGGTATCAAACGGTTTATTTTACCATGATTTTATAATTAAGATGATCGCCAAAAATTTTAAAACCATGACTAAGAGTGTAAAAAATGATAAAACATTATTTTACAGCTAGAGATATAAATATTCATTATTTTTTTGATCTATATAGATATAATGAAATTAAATTCATTTTATTTCATTCATTACCTATCATGTGCGTGCATTATTTCTAATTTCGTTCTATGAGAAAAATTAGCTTTCTCATATATCTTTTCGAGATCATGTAAAAAATAAAAGATTAAATAGTTACTATGTAATACAAATTTACATTTCCATTTCAAAAAGTAATTAAATTGTTAAATTTGAAATCTGTTATAACCGGTGTATTGAATATTAATTGTGTATTTTACAGAAATTTATAGCAAAAAATAAAAAAAAACCCCAATAATGGTGTTTAGTATGATAAAGATTCGATTTTATAGTGATATACATAAAATCACCTGATTTTTTTTCAAACTGTGCCATCTGAAGATATTTTTATGAAATCACAAAGAAAATATATTAAAGTTTAAATTTAATTAATAAAAAAAACATGTTATATTGGCTTTTTAGGACATAACTTCACTTACATAGGGTTTGATCTTTTTAATCTTAAAATAAATTTGAAAGTGGAAATAGATAAATTTTTTCCTTGTTCATTTTTATTAGAGTATTTAAGCGCATATTTTTTTAGTGCCACATAAAAAGTGCAAGTGGGTTTTTTATTCACGTTTCAATGTAATCAAATGCACTCTATATTAATTAATCCAGTATTAATCCTTTTTTTTACAAAAATATATTAGTAGACGATAGACTAAATTTAATCAGAATTCTAAAAATAATTTTTACATTAACCAGCATGCATGCATCCACTCCTACATAAAATGCAAAAATTTCATAATTAATTTTGCAAAAAATAAATTCTCAATAATTAGTAGCTAATATATTACCGATAATTTTATGGTTCTAAATGGTCAAATATAATGTTTTAGTATATTATATTCTGCTTTTATGCTGATAATCTTTGCAAAAGAGAAATTATATTTACATTAATTTTTCCGATTTACCATAAAATTAAACAAATCAAATATTTTTAATTTATGGTAGTCCCTTATAGCTTTAATTTGGAACTATTCCGTTAAAATCATTGTAATTTCAAGAACGTGATAGATATATATGTTATAGGTTATTAAATGAAATTTTAGAATCATGTTGTATTATTTAGCAAATAGAAAGATACTTGTCGATCAATATATAATATACTATAATAAAATAATTTAATATTTTATTTATTTAGTGATAACGGAAGAAGAAAAATCAGGAGAGGAGAAATACAAAGGTAAAACATTCAAAAACCGATCCTGTAACGATAATTTCAATAGAAACGCGCCTGAATTTCACACGGCACCATGTATTTATACCGCGGTATTCTTACTCTCGTAAACATCTGCAAGAATACACCCACCGAGAAAGAGATATGGATTCAAGAGGCTTATACCATGATCTTAAAACAATTTTGAAGAATTCCGAGATCCGCCTAAGCAAATAAATCCTCTAAAGTCACAAAGAAAATTGAAACTGTGATATGAGCATGATTATAACCAAAACAAAATATCAAACGTTCTAAAAGATAATAATGGGAAATGAAGACAAGTCCGGAGGTTAAAAGAAATAGAAAAGTTAAGAAGGAAAAAAAGCGATCAAGAGGAGGACTATAGAATACTAAGCCATTGCATTAACCTCGATAGATGCAAACAATATTTCTTAGTATACTGACGGACTTAAATAAAGACATCGATAACTCTCCGAGAACATGAAAAATTCCCTTTATTAAAGCTAAAAACCACATAAATAAAAATTTTAATGAATCAGTTAATGCATATATCACAAACCACAACCCCAAATTTTTTGCGATATAGCGTAGATCTTACAAGCTTTCCAAAAGAGTTACGAAGAATTAACATCAAAACCTGCCCAGAAAGTTTAAACTAAGCATCAATAAAGGTGGGAAAAAATAAAAAGGTACGATCAAATAAACATAATGCACTAATCCTGCGTAAGAACTTTAGTAAAACTTCCGAAAAGTGAGAAAAACTTATAAAAGTCATGAGACAATAAAAAAAGATACTTTACAAAAAAAATAATGACCTTGAAGTGATTAATAAAAATATAGACAGGATAAGGATACTAATAAACAGATAGAGCAATAAAAATAAAGAAAAGATTTTACGAAAACAATCTGCTAGTTCGAATCAACAGAAGACAGATTTTTAGGGCATTGACAACTACAGTAAAACCGGAAATAAAGGCAAATGAGGTAAATATTTTAAATTTCTGGTCGAATATGTCAACTATAAGCCCAGAAATAATGAACTTCGATATGTTATGGCGCATCAACGCGTATAAAAAAAACACCTCAAATAATTTTTATTTCTGAAACAGAATTCTTCCAGATCATCAACTATCTACCTAACTAAAAAGATGTAGAATGCACTGGAATATACAACTTCTTTATTAATAACATTACAAATTTGTACACAATTATTTATGAAACAGTTAAACCAGTATGCCTTGAAAACAAAGAGGTAAAAAGTTAGTTCTACTTTGAGATCACATTTCTCATGCATAAACAAGAAGTTAGCATTGAATCATAATTCAGGCCATTAAAACACATGTAAAAGTTATAAAAACTAAAAATCTCTCACAATGATATCACAGAAAGACGTCGAATCTTGAAATCACCTATCGGAAAAATAATTTGTGACGGTCAGATTAGTAAAGGAAGCAGAAGAGCTGGCAATGATTTGATTCGCATTATAATGTGAACACCAATATGAATTTTAAGATAATTTTTCAATAAGAAAGAAGCATTCGATTTAATTGACCACCAGTATCTTCTGTCCTGCTTTAAAAATCTTAACATACAAGAATATATGATTGCCTAAATATCTAAACTAAGAAAAGACTATAAGTTATCGCGTAGATTCAACAATGAAGAAAAAATTAGAAAAAGGATTATACAAAGGGATATCTCACATCAGTACTGTTTGTTCTTTGTATGGATATACAAAGCCGCCTTTTAAATAAACAGTTCCCATAAATATTCATTGACCTTGATGAGAAGTCATTTACAACTAATAATTTCTTTTCATTGACAATTAGGGATTTTGGCGAAAGAAGAAAGTAACTATAAACGAATGTTCAATGAAGCAACACAATTCTTCAGATGTATCGGAATGGAAATAAAAGTAACCAAATCAGCTACTAACAATATCAATTGCAAAAGTATTGCCACAGTAATAGAATTAAAGATGAACTAAAATATGATGGGATACAGACTGATTCCAAATTGAGAAATATACACCAAACCAGTGATTAAAACTAGAAAAGAAATGCTAGAAAGAGTTTATATTGTAAGCAAACTATACCAAACGAGATAAAACATAATTAAAGCAAAAAATGGATATGCAATGTCACTGATAAACTACTACGTGGGTTTTTACATTTAAGACCAGAAGACTATAGAAAGCTAGACGATGAAATTTGGTGGATACTAATAGAAAATCAATACACTTATAACAATCAAAAAAAAGATCCTGCCGGTAAAGAAATGAACTAGGATGTTTGTTAGAAAATAAAGAGTTTAAATCCGAAAGAATGCTTTACCAACATTATAAAACTCTGAGCCAAGAAAAAGAACGATTAAACAAAAAAGCTGCAATATTTTAATTTGAAAACGAAAATTCGACCACTTATCCGTAATAAATCAATTCCTCAGAACAAAATACGACCTCCTTGAAATAGATCTTTCAGCGCTTGAATTAAAACAAAAAGAGAGTTTATTCTGTAAAATACATCAAAAAACACACAATAAATACTCTTCGAAGGGAATAAAAATTCTTCGTTGGAAATATTAGGATCCTCAAAGTTGCTGCAATATAGAAATATAAGACCACAGAAGAAGCTAGGATCTGGTTTATTGTGGAACGAAACGTTTTATTTGCAGAATGATCAAGATTTCTGAACTGTAACTACTTTTTTAAAACAGTCGATCACATGGCAAGCAAATTCAAAAAAGTTTAGTCATGACTATACAAGAAGACACAACGAGATGGTAAGATGTCTTCACTTTATGTTGGCGATAAAATAAAATTTTTATATAACCAAGAAAATCTACAGAAACTTTGTATAATAAATAATGTAAAAATAATTCAATAAGATCAAAGTAGATTTAAGAATAAAAACACCAATCGAGTTAATGAATGATAGTTTAAATATTTTTGTATATGATAAAAAGTAGAACTGGGTCGCTCTAATCAAAATTGGCGTGACTGGTATTGACAACATAAACATAGTTTAGAACTAAAAATGAGAAAATATGGTATGCTAGCATCTGAGCCGTCATTGATTTACAAGTGCAAGACAAAAATTATTTCTTTTTTTATAACATGGAACGGTGTGGTGACACGATATCATAACAAGTACCAGAAGAAACTAGATGTCACGAACCAGTTTTAGGCTTATATACAAACCTTTGCTTATAAAAAACCCTCGATATAATATGTTTTGAAAGAAGAAAGCGTTTTAAGAAGACTTTGGAGAGGATAAGATAGCCGAAAGTATAAATACGCTGTGAGTATAGAGAAATAAGCAAGCTGTGCCTGAGAACAAAAACTAAAATTACAACTTAAAATTAAGTCCATAATCAAAACTAAGATTTTTTACGATGCATCATCTTTTTTGTTGCACATATGTTTCATAAAAAGTTAATATTATACAAGCAAAAAGTTAAAAAAAAGAAGAAATATAATGCTGCAATAATAAACTTTCTGACGTAGAAGATAGGATCCCGAATTTAAAAAAACATATATCATTATTTGTTAAAATCATACCATTTGTAATTAACTGGGATGGATTCCAACAACTTATCACAAAGGATAATGCAGATGACTTCGAATCATGCTTAAAACGAAAGCTTACATAAGCTCGTATTTTTTAAAGCGAACATTGGAGAGCATTTTCTTGGACTTAAGAAGGTGTATCTTGAAAGTGACGAAAATTAATGGTGAGAGTTGATGTATCACTTGAATAAATATACAAAGAAAGTAAAATGGCTGAAGATATCGTTCTTAACATTGAAAAATAGAATTAAATGTACAAATGAATCATCATAATTAATACATAAATAAAATCAATTCTTAAATTAAACGTGAGATAAATCTGTAAAAAAAATATAATAATACATTTTCATTTAGTATCAACTTTATAATAAGAATTCACTTTCATTTAGTATCAATTTTATAATGTCAAAATTTCAAAAACTTTTTAATATATATACAGCGTCAAAATCAAAAAAATTAACACCTGGATACTAGAAAAGACATAATCTTGTTTTAGAAATTTGATGCAAAAAAATGAGTGATGGCTTTTTTAAGATTTTTGAATTACAGAATTCATTTTCTAAAATAGTATATAGATTTGAACCATCCATATCTTCAACTGCTTTTCGGGTTTTTCAAAAAAATCACATTAAAATCTTTTGTTAATAATTGGTAGACTTTTTTTGTAATCAAAATCCATTAATATAATTGAAAACAATACTAAGGCAATATAATCAAAAAAATTGATTTATGTATCGTTTTACCCTATCAGAAATGCCTGATATTTTTGTAGAACTCTTTAATATGATCTAGTCTATGAATTTGTGTATATAAGTTTTATTATCATATAGGGGTATTTTAGATGTCACCATCATTATAAACACAAAGAGTTTGTTTAACATGAAAATGGTGATAATAAAATTATAATTTTTTTTTTCAAACTGCTTATTATTTTTCAGTGATAAATTAAATTATTTTCAAATAATTTTTATAAATTACATACACAAGTGATGAATCAAGACGCAAATTTTGTCTTATAATTATTTAAGCAAGAAGATACCTTATGCAGATTGCAATTTAATGGGGTTTATAGGAAGTTTTAATTTAATATGGTGAAATCTTAAGTTTTGCTTGTAACAATTTTAAATAGAATAGAATAAACCTAAATAATAATTATTGTTCGCAAAAATTTTATGAAGTCTTAGAGAAAATTATAATTTTTATAAAGTTAAAAAATTTCAAGAGTAGATCAAAAAGCAAGTACTTGATATTATTAGATCTAAAATTACAAAATTTTCGAAAAGCATAATTTTTATAAAGCTACAACCCATCAAGACTATATCAAAAAAAGCAAGTTTTCGAAATTATTTTATGCATAAAAACAATAATTTCTGAAAGAATCAATTTATAAATCGGGAGAGTTTATTTTTCCCGATCTTATCTATTTAGACGTGACCAGCCAATTGGGAATATTGCAAACTCCTTGATATATCTTTATTAACTGCTTTCTTTTATCAAATGAGATGAGTTCAAGTGTCTTGATAATAGTTTAAATAACTTAGTATGTATGTTTAACTCAATATAACTGCCAATTATGGGTTTTATTTGTGCTCCGATACATAATATTGAGCCCAAATCATGACATTTGTCTCAGATCACTGACTACAGGCTGTAAATAAAAATCTGTGATGATATAAAAAACATCAATTCGGTATTTTTCTAATTTTCCTTATATAAATTAAAGATGTATTTTTATTGTTCACGAATAAAATAACAGAAAATTCGTTATTTTTCCATTTATTTAAGATGAAAATTTCCGATTTACTAGAATGATTGCTGTATGGAATTATAGGTTCATTTTCATCAATAAACATGCGATAAGTATTTCTATTTATAGATCTGGCGTCAAAAGTGTATTTGTGGAAAGCATCAAATAATATTCATAACAAGAATTTATCTCAAATATGAAATTTATTTTTATACGCTGCTTCTTTTTTATAACAAAATTTTTCATGAAACACAACTTATATCTTTTTTTCAGGTCATAGGCTCCATAATTTTATTGAAAAAACTACGTAAATTTATCACTTACTATTTATTGATAATATCAAACCATATAAGACGTATAAAAGAAAAGAGTTTATTATTTAAATAAGATAACTAAATTTTGAGTAATATGCTTTCTTAAAGAATAGGAAAATAAGACTAATATTTAATTTACTATAAAATATTATTATGACACAATATACAAATATAATGCAGAATACGCGTTTTTATTCCATCTTTTTAACATCAAACTATGTTATTTATGTCTTATATCGTTATATTTTTGAGTTGATAATAGTAAATTCTATTTAAAAAAACAGAAGTTAATACAGTAAAACATCGAGATTTTCAATGCAAAAAATCCTTGTCTTAATAAAATTGAGATGTTTGAAAGCAAATATATTATAAATGTCAAAAAGAGAATATACAAAACTACTTTATGAACATCAAAGCTATGTTTTCAAACTGTCACCCCAAAAAGAAATCAAAAAGATATATAAATGGCAAAGCACATAAAAATATGAACTTAAAAAGCAAACATAATATCTATACAAAATATAAACCACTTATAGCAACTGAACAAACGATTTCAGCAGATAAGATTATAATAATAAGCGAAAATAAGGATTGCACCCCAGATTCATGTAATTTAGCGCAGAAAACACCACTAGAAGCCCTAGAAGCAAAAAATTTGGATTTATCAAATTCATTAACCGGTTCAAAAAATTTTACTGAAGAAGAATACAACGATTTTATGGGAATATTTGTCTTTAGAAGTGTGTTAACCATTATATTTTTTATGGTATCTATTACAACCAACATTACAAAATTTTATTTTTCTGGTCCGAATTTCAGAATAGTGTTCATGCTTTATTGTTTTTGTGCATTCCAAATATTCAGGAAACTCTGTAAAATCTATCGGCACCGGGATATTTTAACATTGAAAACACACACAATCAGGGCAATCATATTCTTCGTTATTTGTAATCATTTTTTTATTTTTTTTGATGTAATTTTAGAAGCTTTGAAGTATAAAATAAGTGCATAATCAGCAGTAAAGTGTATTCAAATTGATGCCAAATGCGTTGCTAAAGCATTAAAAAAAATATAATTTTATTGCAAATATTTTTCTTCTGTTCCACATATAAAAAAGTTAATTTGTCTTTAATTATAAAAATTTAGTATAATTAACTTTTTTTAATGACTCTCATATTTCTAAATTTTGAACAGGTATAATTTTTTTTATTGGAATTAAGCTTAAAAAAACCTGGACCATAATTATGATTTACATATGGGTAGAAAAATATAGTGGCTTAATTCTTATAAAACCTGGGCATTTGTTCTATTATTTTTATAAAAGGGCTTTATACAATCAGATCACTTTCTCTAAAAAATATTTACTTTCAATTTCTTAAATTTCTATATGATTAAATGTATAAAGTTGAAATGTATTACTTTTCTAATAATTTTCATTGTTCTAAAATTTTTATATTAAAGTTTAAGAAATAAATTATATACTACAAACATAGGAAAATTCATATCTGGTAAAGTTAAGCTTTATGTAACTAAATAAAATAATACTGACTTATTTAACATAAAAAAAATAATGGCTAAAAGCCGCAAAAGTATATAATTATGAAACATTTAACTTATACTGTATATTCTTATGCTATTAAAATAGTGGGAACCTTAGTGATACATGCATAATATAATATAAAGCAAGTTTTTGCGGTTTGATATTTTTTTATCGTCGCTTAACAGCAAGTTTCAACAATTATTGCTGCTCAAAAACCTGTGCGTTTACGCATACCAAAAAACAATTAACTCGCTGTATTATATAGATAGATGAAAATAAGGCTATTAAGATAATGGAAATCAATATAGTACTGTATTTTATGGAATATTCGAATAGGCTTTGACTATTTTCATTTCAAATGTACATGATAATTTATATAACTAAAAATTTTAGATCTAAAGCGCGTTACAAAATTTTATAACACTATGCAGATAAACTGATACATGATTTATAAAAATTAAAAGTAAATAGTTGTAGGAAATTTCGGTAATTTAATTGAATGTTATTGCCACGAAAAAAACACATATTTCCCGATTATACTTTGTAAGTAATTTAATGCATTATAAACAATATTTTGGAATGTTAAATTTCAATTGAGGAAAGGCTAAATTCTTACCAATACAATGTTTATCTGAATGACCTTGAATGTTAGTTTTACGTTTTTAAAATCATTTTAAATTGCCCTATCCAGCATAAATTGAAATTTGATGTATTCTTGAGCATCACAAGATAATTTATGATCTTTGATCTATGAATTTGACATATGTGGGGACAATCTTATAAACTGTTGATATTTTTGTAAGATCATTTTTGATAATTTATTACTATAATTGTTTTTTCATCAAAATTCTAGCAACTTTAAAAGATTTAATGCCTTTTAACTTCTTAGTATAAATAATTTAGTAGATATCGGGTTTTGAAATAAAAAGGGTTTTTTTTGCTAATACACTCTACTTGCCTTCTTAATATAACAGAAAATAATAAAATGACCCCCTATCATTATTAAAATATTATTTTTACATAATATTATATGATGAAAGTATAAATACAGAAAATCGTGAAATAAACATAAATCGCAAAATTAGGTAGAGAAAATAGCTACAGATATTGGGACAATCACATGAAATTCATATTCGATACTATTTATGATCAAAAAAATCAATGTGTATCAATTTTTTCTTTGAAATATATAAAAATTGCGCAGAAAAAAGTCATATAAATTCGAAAATTCTTACAATTCTTTATTATTTCAATCATAAACTTTTTGATTTTTGTTACGGGCGTTTGTCTAATAGAAAAATTGCGAATAAATTTAGGGCATCTAAACCATAAAGACGTATATGATTCAATACAAATGTATTGAAAATATTTGTATTCGGATATTTAGAAATAAAATATTATTTCTATTTTTTTAGATATTTCTTTGCACCAAAGACAACTTTTTGGTTTTCTATATACTTTTAGCAAAATATTCACGAGCCAAATATAACGTTAAAATAACTTGGTTTTTTATTGTTCTTACAAAAAAAACTAGGACACAGCGCCGATAGTTAAAGTTTATTCTGTTAATAGATGTTTTTTTCGCTAGTAAACTTATTAGATGTACATAAATTATATACATGTGCAACAATTTCTCATAAATTTATTCAAAGTTTAATATTTTATTTAGTAGTTCCATCCACCCACATAGAATGCCTAAACTTTTATAACATCGAATTAAAATTTTGATTTTTAGTTCTATTATATATAAATGTAGCCATTTTCACGATACTTCGTCTCTTTTTTTTGCAGATAAGTTTTATAAAAATCTAATATTATACAAACAAAAAGTTTAAAAAAAAGAAGAAATATAATGTTGCAATAATACACTATTTTTAGGTAAAGATAAAATTCCGGATTTTTATAAATATTATATTTATTATTTTACTAAGCGTGAGATAAATCATTAAAAAAAATATAAAAATACACATTCATTTTTATCAACTTTAAAATATCAAGATATCAAAATTTTAAAAATATTTTATAATTATATAGAGGGTCAAAATCTAAAAAAAAATTAACACCTGAATACTAGAAAATACAGAGCTTTTTGATAGAAATATCAAAAGTACGAAAAAAATAGATAGATATTTCTTTTTTAAGATTTTTGAATTATGGATTTCATTGTCTGAATAAAAAATATATTCTTGGTATTTATTTCCTCAACAGCTTTAATGATTTCTCTAAAAAATCACCTTATCATTATTGGTCTCTTTTTTTTAAATAGAAATTTATTTATTACATTTGAAAACAATACAGCGGCAATATAATCCAAAAGTATGATTTTTATTGTTTTACCAATATAAAATGTTTTTAATTTTTTTAGAACTCTTTTAATTATGATTTAGTCGTTGAATTTGTGTTAATAAGTTTTATTATCATAAAGGGGTATTTTAGACATCACCATCAAAATAAACTTGAAGATTTTTTTTATCATAAATAGGCCACAATAAAAGTTTAATATTTATTATTATTTATAAAAACCTTTAAATATTACCTGTGATAAATTAGATTATTTAACAATAAAGAATTTTAATTTATCGATTATTGTTCTGGTCAATTTTATAATGTATCTTTTGATTGGGGCAAGTAAAAATATTTTGTGTTTAAATATATGACATAAATTATATTCATCAAGACACTTGAAATCATCTGATTTGAGAACAAGAGGAGTTGATGAGGATAGATCAGATAAAGGTGTCAAAAGATACATCAAGAAGTTGTGCGCTTTTCCAATGAGCTAACCACAGATAAATTAATAAAAAGAAGCTTAACCCGCAAAAAAATTACATTTCATAAATTTCTAAAGTTATTGGAGAAAGTAAAAGTTTTATAAAGTTATAGCTCATTATGCTGTTCAAAAATAGCATTCCAAAGAATAAATTCTGCATTTTTAATGCTGTAAAATTTATATAAAATTATAATCCATCGATATTCTCTTATATACAAATGCATAGCATGAATAGTAACAACCGCTGAAAATCGGGACGATACAGTATAAAAATACCATAAGTCGTGAATAAAAGTTGAGAATCTCAACCGATTCAGAAACATACATAAAAACAATAGGATTGAGGAGAACACTCGATCTAATGATCTAGAAGTAAAAAGAGGTTTGAAGAACATTGTAAAGATACGAGTTGGAAAGAAGTGTCCTCCTAATCTGTTCTATCGAGTATTCTGAAATTTAGCTTGATTAAGACTAAATAGCTGAAAAATTATAAGTCTCATGAATAAACAAATAAATCCATAAAAATATTAGATAAAAAATTAGCGGATGTAAATTATTACGTAAATAATTCTAAAAAAATGTCTAAAAAAAGAACAATTTTAATATCATTACAAAAAAACAAAGGTATGGAATTATAAAGTTTAGCCCCTTAGTTGAAATGATGAAAAATAAATACTTAAATATAAAAAAACGTAAAAATATATAAACCCTTTAAACTATATATTATATTCTAAAAAATTAGATCAAGCTTACTATTCAAACTTTATTCATTTACGTGTACTTATATACCATATAAGGATACTTCAACTTCCCATCAGCACCCAAAAAAATCTCATTAAAGCAAGATTTACATAGATACTTGTCATCTTCAGGCAAAATAGGATCATCAATCACCAATATCGAGCTCAGATTCTTATTGCATCCTTTACACAGCACAATCTTACATGAAAAATCTTTTACGACACAAATAGGTGGTGCTGATGAATAATATGAAGATCGAATGGTGGAAACTTTTAAATCATAAACTTTTGCCATACCATTGAAAAAAAGAAGGTCTGAATCAATCTGAAGATCGATCTGTCCCAAAGGATATCGAGGATGATCAATTACAACATCGTTGCCGAGGTTTAGATCATATGCCAGTGATGATATTTCACCAATGTTTTCACTAAATATCTGGTTATTGAAGTATATAAAAGAATTTTCCAAAGAACCACCGAGCTTAGATGATATAAAACTAATTAGTGTGGCTATAAATGTATTATCTGGAACAATTATAGTGTAAAGAGATTTTGTGCTATGGAATATTCGTATCATGTAAACAAGACCAAGTGTGTTTGAGTCAACTGGTACATTAGAGGTTGTAGTTGTAAGTTCTAATGATTTGAGATTATAGTTCTTGGTTAAAAGTGGTGGAGTGTAGTTTGAATTTGAAATTTTCGATTCTTCAGTTTTATTCGTCGGAATAGGAAGAGTCGGTTTAAGACTTGCGCGGATTCGATCTATCAACATATAAAAGGGGTTAAACGCATCAATTGTTCGTGATTTTAAATTGTATTGTTATCTGAGAAAGTTCTATTCATCAATGGGATTAAACTTAGTGATGGAAAAATCATCAGATTAGATGTTAAATTCAGTATATATCAAAATAATGTATCTATTTATGTGTTTTTTTGATTTCAATTATTAATATCTTTTTACACTAAAACTTTAGATTGCTCTATATTACAGCATTGTGAAATACTATTTTCAAGCACATCATCCTTATAGTATTCTTCGATGCATCTTCTACACACAAGAATAAATATCGAATAAAATATTGATTTACGGATTCATTTAATTTTAACTGTTTTAATTTTTTCAAATGAAATTTTAGATTGCTATATATTACAGATTTTTTGTATACTTTTTATAAGCACATAATATTACAGTCTTCCTCAATACATCTTCTAAGCTCAAGACTTAAATATTAAAGTGTTTCCCCCATTCTATTATTTGTGCTTATGTTTGAGTTTCTGTTGACATTCGTAACTCTTTAATTTATATGTTTAAATAAACAGTTTTTACGCTAAGTTTAATTTTTTTTGCCTTGAATCTTCTATCTATGATAAAATGATCTAGAGCAAAATTTTTGAAAAAAATTATATAAAATGAATTAGTGGTTAGAATATCAAACCCAAAAAATATGTAAAAATATTTATTTAACGAAGAATTAGATATTAAAATCAAAAAAATATGATCAAACTATAAAAACTGGTTTTTATATGTTTTTAAAATCAAATTTGAACTATTACATGCTCTAAATAATATGATTCACGTTTTTCATAATAAATATATTATTAATTGACGTGGCTAAAGAATTTTGAATCCCGTTGATATATAATCATAGTTAGCTTATATTATTTTTATATTTTGAATATAAAATCAAACAATGTGATCTTTGATTTTAATGTGAAAATTTTTTTGTATTGATCAATTTTGTTTAAGCCAATTGTTGTGAAAAAAACAACATGGCATATTTAAATTATTAAATCTTAACTTATTTTTTGCAAAACGATGCTATCCTAAGAATAAATCAAACAAATTATACATAATTATAATTTTTTTTAATATGAAAAGTCATCCTATTTGATAGAAGAAGAGCAGTTGATGGAGATATATCAGAGGAAGGTGTCAAAATATGTATCAAGGAGTTGTGCAATATCCCAAATGAGCTCGCCACGTCTAAATAGATGGAATTTATAAAAGAAACTTAACTCATAAATAAAAAATAATATTATTATAATTATTAACATAATATTGTTCGGGGTGTTTCTTTGGCTTCTAATACAGAATTTTTATTTGAATTCAAAGGATCGAATATGTGTAACAATATAAAATACTTGGTATATAATATTCGTTAAATTTTTTGCATTAAACGTACCAGCATTCAAAAAACAACGCTTGAATCACAACCTTATTTGTAAAATATAATGCATAAAAAAGTCATGATAAATTCATTTCTAAAGTTGTTTTTTGTTGCAAAAAAACCTTCTGAATACGAAATCATAAAAACATCATATCAGCAACAAATATTAATAGCATTAAACAATTAATTTACGTGTTTTTTTCCTGGCTGCAATAATACTTTTTATACAATAGTTTTGTGTAGATGCATTCTTTGCCTATAACATATATATGTATAGCAATATAATTATTTTCTAAATTATATAAAAATACACTTTACTTCTGAAATTATTTATAGAAATTTTTAGATTATTTACGCGTCTTCTTTTTTTATATATATTATACTCTGACTGTGTATTAAGAAGTTTTTCTTTATAATTGCTCCGTATCATATGCTGTCAGAAAATCATTACTATGGTTTAATTAGCGAAATATAATGAGAAAACCATCAGATATTTCCTTAAGTATTTCGGTCATATTATAGATCAAATATACAATTATATTTATTTTGTATATGAAGAAATCCTTTCTATAATACCTTTAATATTTATAAAAGATGATTATATAAATGATAGCCTCAATATAATTTTTCGGGCAAAAAAAAGTTTATAGATTCTTTCATGTAGATTGATTTCGAACATGTTTTACATTCAAATTTCTTGATAGATTTTTAAGGGGCTCAGAAGGGTCTATATAAATCAAACCCCGCTTATAAATACCAAATTTTTGTGATGTATGCTGGTAAATTCGTGTTTATTAAATTCACAGATTTTTATTAAAAAAGACTTCAGCTTATACAGTATTGAAAATAAGTTTTGACCAGTATCGTAACTAGTGAAAACTACAGAAAATTATTTAAAATATGCATCAATACCTATGGATATAGCAGGTTGATATAATTAAATTTTTTATAATTGTCAAGGACAAAAATGTGTATGCCAAATTTATATTTATGTCGTATAAGATTTTTATATTGCTTATATGTAAATAAATTCAAAATGTAGATATAGAAATTCAAGATTCTTTTTAGCAACCATAAAACCATCATATAAAAATTATCAAAGTTCTTAATACGATAACTATGCGTTGAAATATTAATTTTTTTGTAATTAAAAACCCTATGAATTTGTTTATGCCGTTTGTGAATAAATAATATTTAAAAGTAAATTTTGCTGTGATTTTTGTAAATAAATGGTTTTTAATAAACTTCTTGTGCATAATTTATATTCGCTTGCCGTGCTTTTCCAATTTATTGAACTTTTTTTGATAATCAAATTTTTTGCTTTATTGGGTGTTGAAAGTAGTCGGATGCATATTCGATAAGAGAAATAATTCACAGAAAAGGATTATTTTTATATTTATTTGAAAAAAAATCATCAATCTAAGCCAATCCAAAGACTTAGAAATCCAAGCAAAAAGTTTCATGTTGTATTATCATGCAAAAAAAACACAACGATATACAATACCATTACAAATTTAATGGGTTATATTATATAATGTACTGCTAAATTACGTTTTTTTGTAGTCCGATTCTGTTTGACATCTAAATAGTGAGATCCGAAAATTCCTATACATATAAAATTTTCGACACAATTCTATTACTTTGCAGTAAAAAAATTGTTATGGTAAAAAGTGATTATTATATTGATATTATAGTGCTAAAAAAATATAAATAAAATGCATGTTTACTAAATAATTAAAATAAATTAAATGTTCTTAGAAATAAAGACGATGAACAGTCTGAAAAAATGAAAACAAATTTTCCGAATTTTTTTAGTTTCAGAAAAGAAAAATTGAAGCGTCATTGGCAAAATTAAAAATTAAAAAATAAAATTTAAAAGCAAAAGGTGAATCAAATAAATCAATGAATAACAAAATTTTGAATAAGACACAAAAAAAAATTTTACTCAAATTTTCAATTTAAAAAATAAAAAGACTATCAAAATCTTAAAAATAGAGATTTCGTTGGTTCTATAAAGAAAAGATTATTCGAAAAAGTGTTTTCAAATTTTCTTTTCTAGTATTATTCTAGAGCGCAACAAACAAAAATCTAGTGTATATAAACAAAAATCAAAAATAAATATATGCGCAAAGGTCTATAATCAAAATAAATTGCCAATAGTATTTTTTGTGTTTAATTCCGATGTGACAAAAGGTTGAAAAACCGTGTATGAACACAGATTACAAGAATTGATCTAGTATAAAGGTTATCATAATAGAAAAAATTTTTTTAGTGATTCAATTGTGTAAAAGGCGTGCATCAAATTTTCTAAAAAATTAATTTTAATTAAATTTTATTTTTATGATATTTTGTAATTAAAAAAAAATTCATTTTTTTATGGCTGATGTTAAAGTATCTTCAGATAAAATCTATTGTGCTTTATATTTTTTTTTGATTTATTTAAATTCTTTTGATTATTTTTACTGTACCATAATCAATCGTTTATATTTCATATGTTTTGAATGGTTCTTATATTTTGGAAATATAAAATTCGCAATTAAGTATGGTAAAATTACAAATCTTTAATTTGTTTTCTAAATAAATATTTCCTAAATGCAGTAATATTTTACATTTAGTTCTATGAATCTTGTAAAATTGTTTTTAAATTATATCCAGTGTTTTTTTAATTAAAAAATAAAACAGAGAAATATAATTTATGGCGAAATAAATTGTGAAAATATAGATTATACATTGAAAAAAGCATTAAAAAGGTCTAAGAAGACGTAATATATACCGAAAAAAATTCTTTTAAAAATTGTATTAAATTTCAGCCCAAAAATTATAGAATGTTGTTTTCACCTTCTATTGTAAATATAATTTATTGGCTTCTTTCTTCATTTAACATTACTATATTGTAAATATGTATATAATCCGATTTTTAAATTAGCAGCGAATCAAATTTTCATCATTAAAGGAGGATTCTCATGAAAAATGTATAATATTCAGCCTTCTCATGATTCTGGATATGCAACAAGTTTATACGAAAGGAGGATTTAAAAATTGCGAATTAGATATCAGATAAAAGTTTGTATTTATTTTGTACATAAAAATGTTTTGCATTTTATATTTTAGGATATTCGTTTGGCAAAAGGCAAACCATATAAAAAAACAAAAAAAAGTCCCATCTATACTGTTTAATTCTGTATATAAAAAAACCTTTAATTAACAAAAAAACTTCAGTAGATTCGAATAGAAGAAATCTATGCTTTAAAGTATATAGTGTTTGCTACGGAGAATAAAACGACATAAATCTGCTTAGTACCTAGGTAAATACAGTCATTTACATGTTATCACTGTAGATTTTTGGTGTAAGAAAACGTATAGAAGGCTTTATGATGTTATTTTTATCAGTGGAATACAGTAGACTAAATATATTTTTTTATTTTCCGGAAAAATGTCTGCACCAATTATTTTAATATAAACCTTTTTTTTCTTAAAAAATATAAAAATAATGATGATTTTTAAGTTAATAATGTGGTATATATATAATGATATACAATAATAGTCTCTTAGCTCTCAGAATTGTCAATTTTAAAAAATACAAAGTCTATAATCGTTGTTTTTATGAGGTATTTATAAAAATCTAAGGCTAATAACATCAAACCAATCTAAAAAAAATCATTGTAGTTAATGGTCTCTAAGATTTAATTATTTTAAATACAATGGTCACGAGATCGATTACAAGCAAAATAGAACAAATATTATAATTTTAAAGGTGTTTATTTTATGAGTCTAAGTATATCAGTGCGATTATTCAAATTAGTAGAATAATTTATTTCTATTGTATAAACAAATATAATTATTTAGCGTTTGCATTCATAAAAAAGAACCAAGGTGCGAAATTTTTATGAATGAAAATCAGTCATCTTTTTTTAGTCTATTATTAAAGCTTGTTGAATAAGAAGTGAAAAAACAAGAACCCTTTGCAGAATCGCCATAATGTAGAATAAAGTTTATTTTACCATGCCTCTTCATATGATGAATAAATTAAATGCAAAAAATATTAGATATAAAGAATTTAAGGTAAATGCTTGTTGCAATTTTTCTATATATTGATATTAAAAAATCTTCTTGTCCTCTTCTCTCAAAAATAAAACAAAAGAATATGATGCTTAAAAATGCAAAACTGTAATTCATCATAATTTGTGTTATATATAAAACCCTCTAGCGGACATAAATTACGAAGAACTTTTTCTTGTTGCTTTTTTCATAAAAATTAAGATTATATGTCAGGCTTATTATAATAAGGCAACTCCAGGTTTACAAATAATTTTTTTGCATTCTTTTTGTGCCTAATGAATGCTATACATTGATTAAATGATATATATTATGCTTCAGTCTCTCATATTTTATAAAATTGCTCAAATTTGTGATTATATTCGTAAATTTGTATTTATCAATCATCTAAGATCTGCTTTTATGGTATTATAGACATATGAAGTGTTTTACTGAATTTAATGTATAAAATTGCGCATGAAAAGTCATCTCTTGTGTTTTAATTCCTGGAAAATTCAACCTATTCGTTTTTTTTTTTGAGTTTATGCGAATTCACGAATTAAACTAGTACAATAACTGATTCATCTGGGATCTAGTTGCAGAAATGAGATTTTTAGCTTATAAAACGACTTATACTGTCGATAAAGCTATTTAACTGCAAAATAGATGCGTCAAGTTTGTATATGTTCTTTGCTGGTGTATATGAGAACTCGTTACATTTTTCTATATTTGGATCTGAAATTTGTTTTTTATTGTATATATGGCTATTAAGCTTTAGTTTTGTGACATCGCACAGTTTATTTCCGTGTAATGCAGTGTAATTCGCACCTTTCATACTAATACAGGCTACAGGCAAATATATATATAATTTTATCTTCTAAATTTTATTTATATATGGTTATATATATATATATTCTTAATCGTATCTTTCGATTTGATTGATCTAGCATTGCATGAACTTTATGGGGTTTTTGAAATAGAAATGTTACTATTGCAATAATTAATAAATATAAATGCAGTTTTAAACTGCTTTGTTAACTTATCGCCTTTTTTTATACATTTATATCTCAAAAATTCTAGATAAAATTTAGTAGGAGATATCAAAAACGATTATTATTCACCTTCGTATTCGGGAATATATTTTGTTTTTTTTAATATCAACAAATATTGCATAAAAAGGCGATGCTTACTACTATCATGAGCTCTTTATATTGATATCTTACAATCTTGGTCACTAATTGAATACGATAAAAATTTACATCTTACAGTTTTATTGCATAATATAAGTCGACTTAAAGTGTTAAAAAATTTTGTGATCTTTGGTTGATAGCATCGCAGTAGTACTGTTAAAAAAACTTCGATTTATGATTAAAGTGAAACTATATAAAAGACAAGTATACTTTTTAACGTACAAATACAAAATTTTTAAGTTTTTTATCATTCTTTGTGTGCTGATTTTTTTAAACTATAGTATCGTTTTTTTTATATTGTCTGTTCAAGTTTAAATATTCTATTATCTTGTGCGAATATTCTGAAACCTTCAAATTTATATTTAAATTGTTTAGCCAAACTTTTACTATAACCAATATATTAAATGAAAATCATAATTTTTTATGAAAATATATCGTATTAAATTAAGCTGTGTTTAATTTAAACAACTGCTCTGATTCCAGCTATTTTCATGCATCGCTGGTGTTTTTATGATTCGTATACCCTTCCTATGACACGATTGTGTATTTTTGCATAATATACAATTTCTATTGATAATGGTCTACTTTTTATTTCCATTATGCACACATTTTACCTTGCATTTTCTCTGTATTAATTCAATTGCCTCCGCAACCTTTAAATTTGCTTCAAAAGTCCTTCAAATATCAATTCAAACAATAGACCAACGTTTTTTATTGGTGTATTTTAAAAAAAAACTACCCATTCCAGGTTATATGTTCAATAAGACTTATTTTTTTTAATAAGATTATCAGATTGATTAAACTGCTACCACAATAGTTCTAGGATAAAATTACCTTTTTTGGACTATCTAAATAATTTTTTTGGTTTTTTAGAAATATTTTGACTTATAATGAAATAATTAGTAAAAAACTATCATCATTTTAAAAATGATATAATCGCTAAAAGGTTATATAAAATGATTCAATCATATTAGTTACAATAGATTTGGTATTTAACACAAAATAAAAGAAAAGGTGTAGCGGCTTTTGCACTTTAATTTTGTCACTTAAGAATATTTTATGTTTCTTGGTATAAATTACAGTTCAAGAAACATAACATTATTATGTTGTCTTTAGAAATATTGATTCATGTGTTAATATATTGATTTTTATAGAAATTTGTGATAAAAGAGTAAATGATCTTTGCAAATGAATTTTTTATCTATGTGTTACATATATATAAAAAGAATTTACATAAAATTCTATAAAAAGATGGCCTATTGCATTATTAACAAGAATTTACATTCATTTTATTTTTTATTTGTGATCTTAATCTTATATTTGATGTTTTTCGTTCTTTTAAATATTATACGTGTCTTGATAGTTACATCTTTAGTACAAACTTTGCTCTGCATAGTATATTTATTATTCAATAAATTACTAAAAAATTTGACCTATTCCAAATAATTTTGACTAACCATGATTATAAATGATTTATAATATCTCAATGCTACATATTTTTTTTACATTGACATTTTTACCACAAGGTTAATTTTACCATGTATTTATAATTAAGATGATCGTCAAAAATTCAAAAACTATGACTAAGAGAATAAAAAAAGAATAAACTATGATTTACTGCATGAAATATGAATATTTATAGTTTTGTTAAGTAAAATAACATATTTAAATATTTTTATTTTTTTCCGTTTATTACTTATAACATGCGTGTATTATATAATAATATCTCTTCTATGAGAAAAATAAGCTTTCTCATATATCTTTTCGAAAAAATATAAAAAATAAAAGGTAAAATAGTTACTATGTGATATAAATTTATATTTCAAAAAGTAAATAAATTGATAAATTTACAATCTATTATAACTGGTGTTTAATCTTTCATTGTGTATTTTATAAAAATTAAAGTAAAAACCAAGAAAAAAGTTGTTTTTTTGTAGCTAAAAGTCATAAAAAAACTCAAGAAGCGTGTTTATCGTGTAAAAGATTTGATTTTAAACTAATATGCATAATATTACCGGATAATTTCGAAATCATGCTTTCCGAAGTTATTTTTATTTTGATGTCTTCTTAAAAAATAATATTACGGGGGTTTAATCTTTATTATAATTAAAATAGACATGTTATATTGGCTTTTTTAAGCATAAATTCATTTACATGGAGTTTGATCTTTTTAATCTAAAAATAAATTTGGAAGTAGAAATCAATAAATTTTACCCTTTTTCATTTTTATTGAGTATTTTAGCGCATATTTTTTAGTGCCACATAGAAAGAAAAGGGTGGTTTTTACATGCAAGTTAAAATGTAATAAAATGCACTGCATATTAATTAATCCAGTATTAATCCTTTCTTTTTACAATAACATATTATATGGTGTTTCTATATATTTAATCAAAAATTTTAAATTAATTTTAATATTATATTTGCAAAAAGATAGATTCATATTGATTATTAACTGCTATATTTACGATAATTTTGTGGTTATAAATGGTAATATGTATCGTATTAGTAGATTATATTCTGTTTTTATGCATATATTCTTTGAAAGCTATAAATTATATTGGCATAAGTTTTCCTATTATCTATAAAAGTAAGCACATAAAATATTTATAATCTATAGAAGTCTTTTATATTTTACATTTAAAACTATCCCGTTAAAATCATGGTAATTTCAAGAACGTGATGGATGTATATGTTATCGGTTATTAAATTAACCTTTTAAATATGCTGTATTATTAGGCTAAAAAATTTATGTTTGTCTAAAATATATTATACTTTATACTAAAATAATATAATATTTTATGAATTTAGTGATGGGGGATAAAGAAAAAACAGGAGAGGAGAACTACAAAGACAAACATGCAAAAACCGATCCTGTAACTATAATAACAACAGACAAATTGCCTGAACCTCAAACGGCAACACGCATTCATACCATAGCTCTTCTTACTCTCATAGCCATCTGCAAGAATACAAACGCCGAGAAAGAGCACTAAATTCAAGAGACTTATACCTCGATCCTATAACGATTCGGAAGAATGCCGAGATCTAGCTGACAGGAGTCCTAAAGAGTCACAATGATTTTTTTAAATGTGATATGAGCATGGCTTAAATTCAAACCAACTCATCAAACGTTCTAAAAGATAATGTTGGAACAAGAAGACAAATCCTGAAGTTTAAAGAGATAGAAACAAAAAGAAGAAAAAAAAGCGCTTAAGAGGAAGACATTATAATACTAAGTCATTGCATATACCTCAATAGATGCAAAAAAAACATTTCTTAGAATACTGACGGACTTAGAAAATACGGACATCACAAACCTCCCTAGAACAAGAAAAAAACCCTATACTAAAGTTAAAAGCGATATAATTGAGGGTTTGAATGAAGCGGTATATGCGCATATCACTAACCACTGCCCCCAAAACATGTGCGATATAGCAAAGATTTTACAAGCTGTTCTAAAGAGTCAAAAAGAATGAACACCAAAACCTGCCTAGGAAGTATTAAACTACGTATTAATAAAGGAAGAAAAATAAAAAGGTACGATCAAATGAAAACAATGCTAAAATCTTACGTGAGAAACTTAGACAAACTTTCAGAAAGTGAGCCAAGGTTTCTAAGAAAAGTCACGAGACAATAAAACAAGAAAAATGACAATAAAATGATGTCCTTGAAGTGATATGTAAAAATAACGATATAAGGATTGTGAAAATACAGATGGAGCTATATGAAATTAGAAAAGAATTTACAAAAAAAAACAAACTGCCAGTTCAAAGTCAACAGAAATCTGTTTATAGGGCATTGACAGATATAGTAAAACCGGAAATAAAGGCTGAAAAGAAAATATTCTAAATTTCTTGTCAAATATGTAACTAAAATCGAAGAAATTATTTACTTCGATGTTTATATGCGCAAAAATGCGCATGAAAACACAGCTCAAACGGTTTTAATCTTTGAAACAGAACTCTGCTAGATCATCAACTACCTACCTAATTGTAAAGCTGCTGGATGTGATGGTATATAAAACTTATTCATCATAAAAAATTACAAAATTGCACCCAATATTTTATGAAACAGTAGAATTAATATGCCTTGGAACAAAGAGGTAAAAAGTTGGTTCTACTCTAGGATCACATATCTCATACCAAAACAAGAAGCTAAAATGAATCGAAATTAGTCTATAACATACATTTCAAACTTTTATAAATTTTCAACTATGGCTGTCACAATGTTATTACAGAAAGACGTCGAATCCTGATAACTTCTATCGGAAAACCAACTTGGGATGGTCAGAAGAGTACAGGGTGCTAAAGAGTAGGCAATAATAAAGGTCGCAATAAACAGTGAACACAAATATGAATTACATTAACATGGTTCATGATAAAAAAAGCATTTGACGCAATCGACCACGAGTATCTTCTGTCCTGCTTAGAAAATTTTAACATACAAGAATGAATATTGCATTTATATCTAAACTAACAAAAAAATGGATTTTTTCTTTGATTCAACAATGTATAAATACTAAATAAAAAAATTTAAAAAAGAATCATACAAAGGGATAGTTTAACTCCACTACTGTTTGTTCTTTGTATATATTCTCTAAGCCGTCGATTAAATTAAAAGTTCCCATCAATATCTATTTAATTTTAAAAGATGGGATTTATAACTAATCATTTCCTTTATATTGACGTTATAAAGATTTTGGCGAAAAAAGAAAGTAACTTTAAACTAATGTCGAATGAAGCAACACATAGCTTCGGATGTATCGAAATGGTAATAAACGATACCAAATCAGCTAATAAAATCTAAATTACTAAATACATTGCTCAGTATTAGAAGGAAAAGATGGATATAAATATCTCGGGATATTGGAAGATTCCAAATCGAGAACTAAACCCGAAACGATAGATAAATGAAAAAAGAAATGCTAGAAAGAGTTAAAAGCATATGCAAAAGAAGAATAAATTGTAAAACATAATAAAAGCGTGAAATGAATATGCAAATCACTGATAAACCACTATGTGGGTTTATTAAAGCTAGAACTAGAAGACTTTAAAAAGCTAGGCGAAAAAATTAGACGGATACTTATGGAAAATAGAATACACTTGCAACCATCTAATAAAGAAAGATTTTATATCAAAATAAATGAACTAGAACATGGTGATTATAAAATATAGAGTATAAATCCGAAGGATACTCTATAAACTATATAAAACTCAGAGCCAAAACTGTGGAACATCACCCAGAAAAGCTGCAATATATAAATTAGAAAAAGAAAATGCGACCACGTATCCGTTAAAAGTATATTTCTCAGAACAAAATATGACCTCATTGACATAGTTCTTTTAAGCTTGAATACAAACAAAAAATGTATTTTTTGTATAAAAAAACAAAAAACACTACATAAAATACTCTTCGATGTTCATAATAATTCAACGCTTGAAATATTAGGATTTTCGAAGTGGCTAAAATATGTGATTTATAGACCATTAGAAGAAGCTCGGTTCTGTTTTATTCTGGATAGAAACATTTTCTTCGGTTGTTGGTTAAGATTTCAAGCATTGCTACGGGTCTTAAAAAACATTCGACTACATGGCAAGAATTGCAAAAAAGTTTGGTAATGACTATACGAGAAGACACAACGAGATAGTAAGCTGTCTCCACGATATATTGGGAATAAAATACAATTAAAAAAAAACCAAGAAAATCCGCAGATACTCTGTACAAGAAATAATGGAAAACGAATTTGCGGAGATCAAAGTAGATAAAAAAATAAAAACAGATATCAAGTTATCAAATGACAGACCTTTTTTTGTATATGATAAAAATTAAGAGCTGAATCACTTTGATCGAAATGGACGTGAAAAATATTGAAAAAATAAACATAGTTGAAAACGAAAAATAGGGGTAATTGAACCTGCTAGCATCTGAACTGTCATAAATATACATTTTCAAACAAAAAATATTATACATTTTAGCACATGGGACGGTATGGTGACACGATATCATAAAAAGTCAGAAGAAACTAGATGTTACAAACCAGGTTGAGGCATATATACAAACTTGGGATTGACAAAACCCTTAAATTAATAGGTCTTAATAGAAGGAGGTGTATTGAAGAAGACTTTGGAGCAAATAAGATAGCCGAAAGTATAAATACGCTGTGGGTATAGAGAAATTAGCAAGCTGTGCCTGGGAACAAAAACTCCAATTACAACTTAATATTAAGTCCATAAAAAAAACTAAGATTTTTAACGATGCCTTTTCTTTTTTGTTGCACATTAGTTTCATAAAAAGTTGATATTATACAAGCAAAAAGTTAAAAAAATGAAGATATATAATGCTGCAATAATAAACTATTTTGACGTAGAAGATACAATCCCGAATTTAAAAAAATATATATCATTATTTGTTAAAATAATACCATTTGTAATTACCTGGGATGGATTCCAACAACTTATCACATTGGATACTGTAGATGACTTGGAATCATGCTTAAAACGAAAGCTTACATAAGCTCGTATTTTATAAAGCGAACATTGGAGAGCATTTTCTTGGACTTAAGAAGTTATATCTTGAAAGTGACGAAAATTGATGGTGAGAGTTAATGAAGCACTTGATAAATATACAAAGAAAGTAAAATGGCGTAAGATATCGTGCTTAACATTGAAAAATATAATAAAATGTATAAATGAATCATCATAATTAATACATAAATAAAATCAATTCTTAAATATAACTTAAGATAAATCTGTAAAAAAAATATAATAATACATTTTCATTTAGTATCAACTTTATGATATATTTTCATTATAATTTTGGTTCAAATTGATACCTTCATTCGCATTTATTTATGGGTTAAGTTTTAATTATCGATTTTATCTATTTAGACGTGTTCAGCGTGTTGGGAATATTGCACAACTCCTTGATGCATCTTTTGACACCTTTCTCTGATCTATCTTCATCGACTGCTCTTCTTCTCTCAAATGAGATGAGTTCAAGTGTCTTGCGGAGTGTGAGAGCTTGCATGTATGCTTCTACTTCTTCCGGTATTATTAACTCCTTGACATATTTTTTATGATATTTTGTAACCACACCATCCCAAGTCATCACATATGTTATTATTCGTGTTTTGCGTTTGTATATTAAACCAAGTTCATTTGCCAAGATGTCATATTTTTTATATTTTTCATTCTCAACTTCAGTCAAGTTATCAAGGCTCGTTATACGTTTTAGATCAGCGTAATCATATTTTCTTTTTTATCGTATAAAAAAATATCAGGTCTATCATGTTTGATATAAATATCTGTTTTAATTCGAGTATAAACTTTTATTTCTGCATTTTAATTTTCGCAGATCTCTTGTACTGAGTGAGTTCTGATCTTTTTGGTTTTCCTGAAGTTGTATCGTCTTGATAGGAGGAAATGAAGACATCTTACTATTTCATTATGTCTTCGCGTGTAATCATGCCCTAACATTTTATTGCATCTTGTTGCAAGGTGATCAATTGTTTTCATAGCTTCATTACAGTGTGGGTATTTTATCTCTCACCGAAAAACAATTTCTGTCTTGAATAAAACAGAATTTTCCTTCTTCACTTGGTTTAATGTTCCCATCTTGTATTCTTCTTGATGATCCAACAATATCAACCATATCATTATTCTTAGCTTCAAAAGGTTTTCGGTGTAATGGTTTTTCTTTTATTTTACACAATAGACTTTCTTGCTGCTTTTTCTCCAGTGTTTCGGAGTCGGTGATATACGCATGATATTATTTTAAAGATATTCTTTAATTAGTGAGAGATGTGTCTTGTTATCTTTTTTTACTTTAAGAATCGCGGCCCTCCTCGGTGAGGTGTTTTTACTGTTTTCAAGCAGCTTATATAGCTGGTAGATCATCTTCTCGGCTTTTAATTCGATATTACATAGCCCACGTCCTAGTTTATTTTTCTTTATATATAATCTTTTAAATTACTAGGCTGGTGGTGAATGGAAAATTCGATTAAAATATCTCTTATCTTACCATCAAGTTTGATGTATTCTTATGGTTCTAATTTTAATACGCCTATGTGGTAATTTATGAGTGACGCCGCATGTTCATTAATGGCTTTAAATAAATTCCCGGCATTTAGTTTAGTCTTACATAAATTTCATATTCGATTTAATATTTGTTCTGCAATTATATCTAAAGTTTCTTTCTTTAGCTCTGATTTGCAATTCTCAATTACCCCAAGATATTTGTAGGCTGCCGGGCCTTCTATAAATGTTGCTACATCTGCGCATATTTCATGGTAATGGCAGACTTGTTTTTGTTTATTTCAAGGCCTACTGCAATAAAGAAGGTTAGTGTTTCGTCCGTCATAAGTTCAAGTATTTCAGGATTTTTGATATTTATTTGAGGTTATATATGAAGAGTAGACGATTTGTTGTATATCAGTTTTAATCGTTCAGTACAGTTACCCCTGGAAAGCGTTCATTTAATTTTCTGCTTAAGTGGTCAATACATAGAACGAATAAAAAAGGTGACAAACTGTCTCCCTGTAGTATATTTTTATTTATTCTTTTTTTCATGATTTCTTTTCCATTTAACCTTAATGATATACTCCATTTACTTGTAATTTTTCTTATAAAAGATGTTATCCATGCTGGTAGATTCAAAGATTCAATACATGCATGTAGGTAGTTATGTTCTATTGAGTCAAACGCCTTTTTTACATCAATCTACGGTGTATATAAATTATTTCCATGCTCTTTATTTATAGCAATAGTGATAAGAGCTTGTTCTTTTGCTTCACGAACGCGCCTTATTGTCCCTAACTGATTTTCTGCAATTAATTCTCTTGTCTCTACTTCATACTGAATTTTTTTTGAGACCGCTTTTGTCGTTAATTTATATAAATTAGACATACATGTTATTGGTCTAAATTCATTTCCTATCTTGACATCTTCTTTTGATATAAGGTATGTAGTGCATAAATAAAACCATTCTTCCAGGTTTTTTTTTACTTCTCATTCATCTGATATGATCTGATATATAAATATGAAGACTCGTCATTTTTTTAATGAAGAAATAAAAGATTCCATCTGGTCCAGCAGCTTTCCAGTTTGCCAGTGATTGATGATATTATCAAATTCAATCTCTGTTATAAAGCAACTTTTTTCCTGTTTTTGGACAGGTTAAAATGAGCATAGGTAATCGTTATAATTATTTTTGTTCTGATTTTCCGGACCTTTTCCCCACATTTTCATCCAAATTTTTTTGATTTGTTCATCTGAAGCTTCGATTGCATAATTTTTGTTTTGTGTCAATCCTGTATAATTAAGTCTTCTATTAAGCTCAAAGCAGTTATTTTCTCTGGGGAAGTCACATCTTTTTTTGTACTGCTCTATTTTTTTCTGCAATATTCTAATATTTTCTGTATAGATATTTAACACAGTTTTAAGATGATCATCTATGTCTAGGATCATGTTTCTTGACCGCATTATTTTTCTTAATTTTATTACTTCTTATTCTTTTACTTCACTGCGTTTATTTTTATATAATTCTAGTCCATCTCTTATTCTTTCTAAAAGCTCAATTTTTTCGATTTTTTCTGAAATATATTTGTTGTCTTTTCTCGGTTGTGTTGTGAGGCGTTTGTAAGTCTGTTATGCGGTTTGTAGCAACACTGCAACATCGGACATATTCTCGGGATTCTGGGTGGATGTAATTGTCCCTATTATCATATTAATAGTTTGGAGAGTACTAGTGTCAACTTTGTAGTATAAAATTTTCCTGATCCTTTCAAATACAAGGATATTTGCCTTTTTAAGCTTTCGTATATTTGATTGAATTCCCTTCTACATAAGTCAACTCTTCTATACTCTTCAATTCCAAAATGGGATAGATCACTTGATTTTGCTCTTTTTGCGTGTTTGACGTTTTCGGCATCAAATCGTTTGACAACCGACTTCTATAAATTTTCGTCTATTAATATTCTCATCGCTCTTCTTTTGAGTGTTTGTTGAGACAAATTACATTGGAATTTTCCGTTGTAATATTTTTGTATTTTATCCCATCCGAAGCGTGGCGTACGATGGAAGCGTATTAGGATTGCCGCATAGGCATCTTGAAACTTATTCATCCAACGAAGATTCTGTTGAAGTAAAGATTGATTCTAGTGTCAGATGCCTTGTTGATGTTTTTAAGGAGGTTTGTGCATGTTCCGATGCCAAATTATCTTTTTTCTCGGTTACAGTTGCAGTTTCGCATGATTTATCTTTGTAGTGCTCTGCTTTAGATTTTTCTGTTTCACCCATTTCAACTTGATAATATAAATACATTTTCGATTTGTATCAAAAAATAATATCGAATTTGCAAAATCTTTTAATATATATACAGCGTGAAAAATCAAAAAAACTAACAATTGGATACTAGAAAAGACGGAATCTAATATAGAAATATCCTGATGCAAAAAAAATAAATAATACTCTTTTAAGATTTTTGAATTACGGATTTCATTATCTTAATTAAATATAGTTTTGGGCATCCATTTCTTCAACTGTTTAGTGGGTTCTTCATAAAATCCACGTTAAAATCTTTTGTTAATTATTGGTCTACTTTTTTTTAAATCGAAATTTTTTTAATTATACTTGAAACAATATTACGGCAATATAAGAAAAAAAAAATTTATGCATCGTTTTACCATATCTAAAATGTCTGTAAATTTGTAAGGCTCTTTTAAATACAAATTAATCTTTGAATTTGTGTTAAAAAGGTTTTATTATCATAAAGGGGTATTTGAGATGTCACCATCATTATAAACTCAAAGAGTTTGCTTAACATGAAATAGGTGATAATAAAATTATAAAATTTATTATCACCTATTTTAAAACATCTTTTTTTTTATCTATGATAAATTATAATTTTTTAACAATAACTATATTTCATTTTCATCGATTATTGTTCTGGTCAATTTTTAAATGTAAATTTTGATTGGGACAAGTATAAAATATTTAATTTTTAAATATACACTATTTATTAAATTCACGGGGGATGTATGGTTTAGTGGTTTACAAGTCGGATCCAAGTGTGAGGAGTCGCGGGTTCCACTTCCACCCACCCCACTAATTTCCGAAACAAATCTACTCTAAAGAAAAATACCCAAGGGGGGGGGGCCAGTGAACAACAAATGATAAACCATAAAGCATTGTTAGTCATGAGAAATAGATGGTTGCTGTGTAAACCGTTGAAATGTGCCTCCAAAATGAAAAAGATCCCACACCGTTCAGCAAGGAATTAGGTAAGTGTAGAGTGTGGTCGTAGCTTATAACTCTAAGCGACAAACAGTAGACAGAATCTCATTCCCTCCACATAATGACTGCCGTCTATGAGAAAGGGAATCTACGGTGATTACGGATGACAATGAGTGCTGGGGGAGTTCCACAGAGAGACTTATCAGTTAAGCAATAGTTCCTATAAGTATAAAGCGAACTTCCTAAAAGTAATAGAAGTAAAACATATATAAATAAACTAAATTCGATTAGAATTTATTATATTCACAAACGATGGAATATGAACAAAAATTTTGTCTTTTAATTATTTAAGTAAGAAGATAAGCATGAAAATTGTAATTTAATGGGGTTTATAGGAAGTAAAAATATAAATATAGTATAAAGGGAAATCTTAAGTTTTGCTTGAACAATTTTAAATAGAATAAAATAAACCTATAAAATAATTATTTTTCTCATAAATGCTATGAAGTCTTAGAGAAAATAATATTTTTTATAATGTTATAACCGATCAAGAGTAAAAAAAAGCAATTGCTCGAAATTATTAGATATAAAATTTTAAAGAAAGTAAAATTTTCATAAAGTTATATAACACCCATAAAGACTATTCAAAAAAAGCAAGTGTTCAAAATTATTAGACACTAAATTACATATTTTCGAGAAAGCATAATTTTTATAAAGTTATAATTCATCAAGACTATATCAAAAAAAGCAAGTTTGTGAAATTATTTTATGCATAAATTCTATAAGTTCTTAGAGAAGCAATTTATTTCTGAGTTATGTTTTTAGTATCGATTTTTTCTATTTAGACGTGGCCAGTTCATTGGGAATTTTGCACAACCTTTTGATATATCTTTTGACACCTTCCCTGATCTATCTTCATTAACTGCTCTTCTTCTCTCAAATGAGATGAGTTCAAGTGTCTTTATAATAGTTTTAAAAATTTTATAAAAATGTTTAACTCAATAAAAATGCCAATTATGGGCTTTTATTTGTTCTCCGATACAAAATAATGAGCCCAAATCATGACATTTTTTCTGATCGTTGACTACAGGCTATAAATAAAAATCCGTGATGATGTAAAAAACATCAATTCGATATTATTCTAAATTTTTTTATATAAAGTAAACATGTATTTTTATTGTTCACAAGTTAAATAACGGAAAATTATTTATTTTTCCATTTATTTAAAATGAAAATTTCTGATTTACTCGAATGATTGCTGTATGTGAGTATAGATTCACTTATCATAAAGAAATATGCAATAAGTATTGCTATTTATAGATCTGGTGTCAAAAGTGTATTTGTGGAAAGCATCAAGTAATCTTCTTAACAAGAATTTTTCTCAAATACAAAATTATTTTTGAACGCCGCTTCCATTTTACCATAAAATTTTTCATGAAACACAACTTATATCTTTTTTTCAGGTCATAGGCTACATAATTTAATTGAAAAAACTACGTAAATTTATCACTTACTATTTATAGATAATATCAAACCATTTAAGATGTATTAAAGAGAAGAACTTGATATTTAAATAAGATAACTAAATTTTAAGAAATATGCTTTCTTAAAAAATAGGAAAATAAGACTAATATTTAATTTACTCTAAAATATTATTATGACACAATATACAAATATAATGCAGAATACGCGTTATTATTGATTCTTGTTAACATAAAACTATCATATAAATGTCCTATATCGTTGTATATTTTTTGAGAAGGTAACAGTAAATTGTATTTGAGAAAACAGAAGTTAATACAGTAAAACATCGGATTTTTCAATGCAAAAAATCCTTTTCTTAATAAAGATAAGATGTTTGAAAGCAAATATATTCTAAATGTCATATAAATGAATACATAAAACTACTTTATGAACATCAAAGTTATGTTTTAAAACTGTCACCCCAAAAAAGAAATCGAAAAGATATATAAATGACAAAGCATATAAAAATATGAACTTGTTAAGCAAACATGATATCATTGCAAAATATAAACCACTTATAGCAACTGAACAAACGATTTCTGCAGATAAGATTATAATAATAAGCGAAAATAAGTATTGCATCACAGATTCATGTAATTTAGGGCTGAAAAAATCACTAGAAGCCGAAAATTTGGATTTATCAAATTCATTAACCAGTTCAAAAATTTTAACTGAAGCAGAATACAACCTTTTTAGGGGGGAATTTGTCTTTAGAAGTGTGTTTACTTTTATGTTTTTTATTGGCTCTATCATAGCCAGTATTTTAAAATTTCTTTTTTCTGGGTCTTATTTACTGTTAGTGTTCATAATTTATTCTATTTGTGCAGTCCAAATTATTAAGATGTTCCTTCAGATTTATGAGCTTCGAGGTATTTTAACATTGAAAAGATACACAATCAATGCAATCGTATTTATCGCTATTTGTCATCTTTTTCTTGTTTCTTTTTATGAGATTCAAGTAGTATTTAGCAATTTCTGGATAACCTGAGACAAAGGCATTCAAATTGATGCCTTACGCGTTGCTAAAAAAATTAATAAAATCATAATTTTATTAAGAATTTTTTTCTTCTGTTTCACATATAAAAAAATGAATTGCATTTTTAAACATAAATATTTAGCCAAATTACTTTTTTTAATGGCATATTCTTCTTAATTTTTATCTGGTAGATTATTTTTTTTTATTAGAATTAAGCATAAAAAACCAGTCATCATAATTATTATTTACATATGGGTATAAATTATAACGGCTGTACTCTTATAAAACCTGGACATCTTTTCTAATATTTTTATATAAGAGCTTTATACAATCAGATCACTTTCTCTAAAAAAATATTTACTTTCAATTTCTTAAATTTCTATATGATGAAATGTTTAAAGTTACAATGGATTGCTTTTCTAAAAATCATCATTGTTCTAAAATTTTTATATTAAAGTTTTAGAAATGGATTTTGAACTATGGCATAGAAAAATGAATATCTGGCATTTTTAATTTATATGTAATCAAATAAAATAATACTGACTTATAAACCATATAAAAATAAAGGCTTGAAGCCACAAAAGTACATATTTATGAAATATTTAACTTATACAGATTATTTGTATACTATTAACAATATCGGGAACCTGTGATGGAATCTTGCATAATAATATATAACGCAAAGTTTTTGCTGTTTAATATTTTTTTTATCGTCGCTTAACAGCGAGTTTAAGTCAATTATTGCTGCTCAAAAATCTGTGCGTTTACGCATACCAAAAAACCGGTAACTCGCTGTATAATATATATAATTAGAATAAGTCAATTATTATAATATAAATCAATATAGTACTGCATGCTTTGCGTAACTCGTATGGGCTTTGACTATTTTCGTTTCTATATGTACATGGTAATTCATATAACAAAAATTTTAAGATCTAAAGCGCGTTACAAAATTTTAAAAACACTATGGAGATAAACTAATTTATGATATATAAAAATAGAAATTTAAGAGTAGTAGAAAATTTCGGTAATTTAATTGAATGTTATGCCACGAAAAAAACACATATTTTCCGATAATACTCTGTAAGTAACATAATGCATTATGTACAATATTTTTGAATGTTAAATTCAAATTAACGAATTGAGGAAAGGCTAAATTCCCACTAATACAATGTTTATATGCATGAGCCTTGAATGTTAGTTTTACGTTTTTTAAATCATTTTAAATTGCCCTATCCATCATAAATTGAAATTTGATGTATTCTTGAGCATCACAAGATAATTTATGATTTTTGATCTAAGAATTTGACATATGTGGGAACAATCTTATAAACTGTCGATATTTTTGTAAGATCATTTTTGATAATTTATTACTATAATTGTTTTTGCTTCAAAATTCAAATAACTTTAAAGGATTTAATGCCTTCCAACTCCTTAGTCTAATAGTTTGGTAAATATCGGATTTATTATGTAAAAGATTTTTTTGCTAACACACCCGTCTTGCCTTCTTCATACAACAGAAAATAAACAAAGACCCCCTATCATCATAAAAATAAAAATTTTACATAATATGATATATGGAAGGTATAAATACAGAAAATCGTGAAATAAACATAAATCGCAATATTAGGTAGAGAAAATAGCTACAGATATTAGGACAATCTCATGAAATTTATATTCGATACCATTTATGATCAAAAAAATTAATGTGTGGCAATTTTTTATTTGAAATATATAAAAATTGCGCAGAAAAAAATATATGATTTCAAAAATTCTGAAAATTCTGTATATTTTCAATCATAAATTTTTGGATTTTTGTTACGGGCGTTTGTCTAATAGAAAAATTGCGAATGAATTTAGGGCATCTAAACTATAAAGACGTATATGATTCAAAACAAATGTATAGAAAATATTTGTATAAAGATATTGTGAAATAAAATATTATTTCTATTTTTTTAGGGATTTCTTTGCACCAAAGAAAACTTTTTGGTTTTCTATATACTTTTTCAGCAAAATATTCACGGGCTAAATAAAATGTTAAGATAACTTTATTTTATATTGATCTTACAAAAAAACTCGGACACAGCGCAGATAAATAAAGTTTATTCTGTTAATAGATATTTTTTCGCTAGTAAACTTATTTAATGTACATAAATTATATCCATGTGCATTTATTTCTCCAAATTTATTTAAAGTTTGATATTGTATTATAGCAGTAAAATCCTTACTATATAATAGGCCTAAACTTTTGAAACGTCGAATTGGAATTTTGATTTTTAGTTCTATTTAATATAAATGTAGCCATTTTCACGATACTTCGTCTCTTTTTTTTACAGATAAATTTTATAAAAATCTAATATTATACAAACAAAAAGTTTTAAAAAAAAAGAGAAATAATGTTGCAATAATAAACTATTTTTAGGTAAAGATAAAATTCCGAATTTTTATAAATATTATATCAATTTCTTAACTAAGCGTAAGATAAATCATTTAAAAAAATACACATTCATTTTTATCAACTTTAAAATATCAAGATATCAAAATTTCAAAAATATTTTATAATTATATAGAGGGTCAAAATCTAAAAAAAAATTAACACCTGAATACTAGAAAAGACAGAGCTTTTTTATAGAAATATATAAAGTACGAATAAAATAGATATATATTGCTTTTTTAAGATTTTTGAATTATGGATTTATTTGTCTGAATAAAAAATATATTCTTGGTATTTATTTCTTCAACAGCTTTAATGATTTCTCTAAAAAATCACCTTATTATTATTGGTCTCCTTTTTTTAAATAGAAATTTATTTATTACATTTGAAAACAATATAGCGGCAATAATATCCAAAAAAAATGATATTTATTGTTTTACCAATATAAAATGCTTTTAATTTTTTTAGAACTCTTTTAATTATGATTTAGTCGTTGAATTTGTGTTAATAAGTTTTATTATCATAAAGGGGTATTTTAGACATCACCAATAAAATAAACTTGAAGATTTTTTTTAACATAAATAGGCGACAATAAAAGTTTAATATTTATTATTATTTATAAAAACCTTTAAATATTACCTGTGATAAATATAATTATTAAATTATTTAACAATAAAGAATTTGAATTTTATTCGATCATTGTTCTGGAAAATTTTAAAATGTGACTTTTGATTGGGGCAAGTATAAAATATTTTATGTTTTAATATATGATATAAATTATATTCATCAAGACACTTGAAATCACCTAATTTGAGATAACAAGAGGAGTTGATGAGGATAGATCAGATAAAGGTGTCAAAAGATGCATCAAGGAGTTGTCCAATTTTCCAATGGGTTTCTTCGGAAAAATTAATAAAAAGAAACTTAACCCACAAATAAAAAATTAAATTTGCATAAATTTCTGAGGTATTGGAAAAGTAAAATTTTTATAAAGTTATAACCCATCAAGAGTAAATCAAAAAAGTAATTGCTCGATATTTTTAGATCTAAAAACAAAAATTTATAAGAAAGTATAATTTTTTAAAGTTATAACTTATTATGCGATACAAAAATAGCATTCCAAATAATAAATGCTGAATTTTAAAGAAAATATAATTTTTATAAAGTTATAATCCATCTATATTCTCTTATCTACAAATGCATAACACGAATAGTAACAACCGCTGAAAATCGGGACGATACAGTATAAAAATACTATTAGTCGTGAATAAAAGTTGAGAATATCAACCGATTCAGAAACATGCACACAAACAATACAATTGAGGAGGATACTCGAACTAATGATCTGGAAGTAAAAAGGGGTTTGAAGAAATTGTAAAGATACGAGTTGGAAAGAAGTGTCCGCCTAATCTGTTCTATCGAGTATTCTAAAATTTAGCTTGATTAAGACTAAATAGCTAAAAAATTATAAGTCTCATGAATAAACAAAAAAAACCCCTAAAAATATTAGATAAAAAATTGGCGGATGTAAATTATCACGGAATTATTCTAACAAAATGTCCAAAAAAGAGCTATTTTAATTTTGTTTTAACTTTTAAATTAATTACAAAAAAACAGAGGTTCATAATTATTAAATGCACAATTATATACAATTGTTTAAAAGTAACTATTTTCATGAAGTTTTAACATATAAATATCATTAAAAAAAACAAAGGTATTGAATATTTTAAGTATATAAGCCATTCAGTTGGAATGATGAAAAATAAATACTTAAATATAATCACGGTAAAAATATACAAACCCTTTAAACTATATATTATATTCTAAAAAATTGGATCAAGCTTACTATTCAAATTTTATTCATTTACGTGTACTTATATACCATATAAGGATACTTCAACTTTCCATCAGCTCCCAAAAAAATCTCATTAAAGCAAGATTTGCATAGATACTTGTCATCTTCAGGCAAAATAGGATCATCAATCACCAATATCGAGCTCAGATTCTTATTACATCCTTAACACAGCACAATCTTACATGAAAAATCTTTTACGACACAAATAGGTGGTGTTGATGAATAATATGAAGATCGAATGGTGGAAACTTTTAGATCATAAACTTTTGCCATACCATTGAAAAAAAGAAGGTCTGAATCAATCTGAAGATCTATCTGGCCCAAAGGATATCGAGGATGATCAATTACAACATCGTTGCCGAGGTTTAGATCATATACCAGTGATGATATTTCACCAATATTTTCACTAAATATCTGATTATTGAAGTATAAAAAGGAATTTTCCAAACCACCGCCGAGCTTAGATGACATAAAACTAATTAATGTGGCTATAAGTGTATTGTCTGGAACAATTATGGTGTAAAGAGATTTTGTGCTATGGAATATTCGTATCATGTAAACAAGACCAAGTGTATTTGGGTCAACTGGTACGTATGAGGTTGTAGTTGTAAGTTCTAATGATTTGAGATTATAGTTCTTGGTTTAAAGTGGTGGAGTGTAGTTTGAATTTGAAATTTTCGATTCTTCAGTTTTATTCGTCGAAATAGGAAGAGTCGGTTTAAGACTTGCGCGGATTCGATCTATCAACATATAAAGGGGGTTAAACGCATCAATTGTTCGTAATTTTAAATTGTATTGTTATCTGAGAAAGTTCTATTCATCAATGGGATTAAACTTAGTGATGGAAAAATCATCAGATTAGATGTTAAATTCAGTATATATCAAAATAATGTATCTATTTATGTGTTTTTTTGATTTCAATTATTAATATCTTTTTACACTAAAATTTTAGATTGCTCTATATTACAGTATTGTAAAATACTGTTTTCAAGCACATCATCCTTTAAGTATTCTTCGATGCATCTTCTACACTCAAGAATAAATATCGAATAAAATATTAATTTATGCATTCATTTAATTTTAACTCTTTTAATTTTTTCAAATGAAATTTTAGATTGCTATATATTACAGATTTTTTGTATTCTTTTTATAAGCCCACAATCTTTACAGTCTTCCTCAATACATCTTCTAAGCTCAAGACTTAAATATTAAAGTGTTTCCCTCATCCTATTATTTGTGTTTATGTTTGAGTTTCTGTTGACATTCGTAACTCTTTAATATATATGTTAAAATTCCCAGTTTTTCCGCTAAGCTTAATTTTTTTTGCCTTGAATCTTCTATCTATGATAAAATGATCGTAAGCAAAATTTTTTAAAAAATTTTATAAAATGAATTAGTGGTTAGAATTTTAAGCCTAAAAACCAGTAAAAATATATATTTAACGTATAATTAGATGATAAATTCAAAAAAATATGATCAAACTGTAAAAACTGGTTTTTATATGTTTTTAAAATCAAATTTGAACTATTGCATGCTTTAAATACCTAGATATTTATTTATGGGTTAATTCTCTTTTTATCGATTTTATCTATTTAGACGTAGTCAGCGTGTTGGGAATATTACACAATTCCTTGATGCATTTTTTGACACCTTTACCTGATCTTCTTCATCAACAGCTCTTCTTCTCTCAAATGAGATGAGTTCAAGTGTCTTGCGAAGTGTGAGAGCTTGCATGTATGCTTCTTGTTCGTATGGGTCTATTAACTCCTTAACATATTTATTATATTATTTTGTGACCACCCCATCCCAAGTCATCACATATGACACTATTTACATGCTTTAAAAATATGCTTCACGTTTTTCATATTAAATATATTATTAATTAGTGTGGCTAGAGAATTTTAAATCTCGTTGATATATAATTGTAGTTACCGTATCTTATTTTTATATTTTTACTATAATATCACAAAATGTGATCTTTGATTTTAAAGTGAACAATTTTTCAAGTAGATCAATTTTGTTAAAGCCAATTGTTGTGAAAAAAACAACATAACACATTTAAATTATTAAATCTTGAACTTTTTTTTTGCAAAGCTATGCTATCTCAAGAATAAATCAGAAAATTATGCATAATTATAGTTTTTTTAATGTGAAAAGTCATCCCATTTGAGAGATTTAGATTAGTTTATGGAGGTATATCAGAGGAAGGTGTCAAAATATGTATCAAGGAGTCGTGTAATATTCCCAATGAGCTGACCACGTCTAAATAGATGGAATTTATAAAAAGAAAATCAACACATGAATTAAAAATAAGTCTATATATATGAATATAAAAGGGTGGTATGGTTGTGTGGTTTACAAGTTGGGCCCCTCTGTGAGGGGTCGCGGGTTCCACTTACCCCACTATATTCCAAAAGAATTTACTCTAAAGAAAAATACCCAAGGAGGCGGCCAGTGATACACAAAAGATAAATCATATAGCATTGAAAGCCATGAGAAATAGGAGGTTGCAGTTTGAGCCGTTGAACTGTGCCTTAAGAATGAAAAATATCCCACACCGTTCATCAAGGATATAGTTAAGCGTAGAGTGTGGTTGTAGCTTGTAACTCTAAGCGATGCACAGTAGACAGAATCTCATTCCCTCCACATAATGACTGCCGCCTATGAGAAAGGGAATCTACGGTGATTACGGGTGACAATGAGTGCTGGGGGAGTTCCACAGAGAGACGTATCAGTTAAGCAATAGTTCCTATTAGTATAAAGCGAACTTCACAAAAGTTATAGAAGGAAAACATAAATAAACTAAATAAATTCAATTGGAATTTATTTTTTTATGATATTAAAAAATTATAGTTTGGAGTGTTTCTTTGGTTATCAACACAAAATTTGTATTTGAATTCAAAGGATCATATATATATGTAACAATATAAAATGCTTGATTTAATATATTCGTTAAATTTTTTCATTGAAAGGACCAGCATTCAAATAACAACGCTTGAATCACAACCTTTATTGTAAAATATAAAACATAAAAATAACTTTATATTAACAATAAATATTAATAGCATTAAACAACTTAATTTATATGTTTTTTCTGCCTGCAATAATGCCACATACACGATAATTTTGTGTACAGGGATTCCTTGCTGATAATATATATTTATAGCAATATAATTATTTTCTAAATTCTATAACTACACTGAACTTCTGTAATTATTTATAAACATTTTTATTTAAATATCGCGTGTTCTTTTTTTTATATATATTATACTCTAAATGCGTATTTAAAAGTTTATCTATATAATGTCTCATAATATGCTGTCAGAAAATCATTGCTATGGTTTAATTAGCGAAACATATTTGTCTACAAAAAAAGCATACGGAATTCAATGAGAAAACCACCAGATATTTCCTAAAGTATTTCGGTCACATTATCTGATTAAATATACAATAATATTTATTGTTTTTCATGAAGAAAACCTTTCTAGACCCTCTTAAAATTTATAAAAGTTGATTCTATAAATGATAGCCTCAATATAATTTTTCGGGCAAAAAAAATTTATAGATTCTTTCATGTAGATGATTTCGAACATGTTTTACATTTAATTTCTTGATATATTTATGAGGGACTCAGGCGGGTCTATATAAATCAAACCCCGCTAATAAATACCAAATTTTTGTGATGTATGTTGTTAAATTAATGTTTACTAAATTCACCGGTTTTTATTAAAAAAGACTCTGGCTTATGCAGTATTGAAAATAAGTTTTGACTAGCATCGTAATTAGTAAAAACACAGAAAAAAATTTATAATATTCATCAATGCCTATGGATACATTAGTTTGATATAATTAAATTTTAGCTTATGGTCAAAGACAAAAATTTGGATGCCAAATTTATATTTATGTCGTATAAGATTTTTATATTGCTCATATGTAAATAAATTCCCAATGTAGATATAGAAATTCAAGATTCTTTTAGAAACCATAAAACCATAAAATAAAACTTATTCAAAGTTCTTAATTCGATAACTATGTGTTGAAACGGTACTTTTGATGTAATCTAATACCCCGATGAATTTTTTTATATCATTTGTGAATAAAATTAAATTTTAAAGTAAATTTTGCTATGATTTTTGTAAATAAATGGTTTTTTATAAACTTCTTGTGCATAATTTAGATTCGCTTACCGTGCCTTTCCAATTTATTGCACTTCTTTGATAATCAAATTTTTTGCTTTATTGTGTGTTGAAAGTAGTCGGATTACGTTTTGATAAAATAAATAATTCACAGAAAAGGATTATTTTTATATTTATTTTACAAAAATCATCAATTTAAGCCAATCCAAAGACTTAGAAATCCGAGCAAAAAGTTTCATGTTGTATTATCATGCAAAAAAAACACAACGATATACATTGCCATTACAAATTAAATGGGTTATATTATATAATGTACTGTTAAATTACGTTTTTTTGTGGTCTGATTGTGTTTAAAATCTAAATAGTGAGATCCGAAAAATCCATTATATATAATTTTTCGACATAATTTTATTACTTTGCAGTAAAAAAATTGTAATGGTATATAGTGATTATTATATTGATATTATAGTGCTAAAAAATTATAAATAAAATGCATATTTACTAAATAATTGAAATAAATTAAATGTTCTTAGAAATAAAGACGATGAAAAGTCCGAAAAAATGAAAATAAATTTTCCGAATTTTTTTAGTTTGAGAAAAGAAAAATTGAAGCGTCATTCACAAAATTACTAATTAAAATTTAAAAGCAAAAGGTGAATCAAATAAATCAATAAATAACAGAATATTACATAAAACACAAGTTAAAATTTTACAGAAATTTTCAATATAAAAAATAAAAAGACTATAAATATCTGAAAAATATAGATTTTGATGGTTCTATAAAGAAACGATTATTCGAAAAAGTGTTTTCAAATTTTCTTTTCTAGTTTTATTCTAGAGCACAATAAACAAAAATCTAGTGTATATAAACAAAAATCAAAAATAAATGTGTGCGCAGAAATCTATAATCAAAATAAATTACCAATTGATTTTTTTTGTGTTTAATTCCGATGTGACAAAAGGTTGAAAAACCGTGTATGAACACAGATTACAAGACTTGAATCTAGTATAAAAGTTATCATAATAGAAAAAAAATATTTAGTGATTTAATTGTTTAAAAGGCGTGCATCAAATTTTCAAAAAATATACTTTTTAATTAAATTTTATTTTATGATATTTTGTAATTTAAAAAAAAATACATTTTTTTATGGCTGATGTTAAAGTATCTTCAGATAAAATCTATTGTGCTTTATAGTTTTTTTACTAATTTATTTAAATTCTTTTGTTTTTTTCACTCTACCATAATCAATCGTTTTTATTTCATATGTTTTGAATGGTTCTTATATTTTGGAAATGTAAAATTCGCAATTAAGTATATTAAAACTATAAATTTTTTATTTATTTTTTAAATAAATATTTCCTACATGCAGTAAAATTTTACATTTTGTTCTATGAACCTTGTAAAATTGTTTTTAAATTATATCCGGTGTTTTTTTAATTAAAAAATAAAGCTAAGATATATAATTTATGGCGAAATAAATTGTGAAAATATAGTTACTACATTAAAAAAAGCATTAAAAAGGTCTAAGAAGACGTAATGTATGCCGAAAAAAATTCTTTTAAAAATGGTATTAAATTTCAGCCCAAAAATTATAGAATGTCGTTTTGCACCTCCCACTGTAAATATAATTTATTGGCTTCTTTCTTAATTTATTATTACTATATTGTAAATATGTATATAATCCGATTTTTGAATTAACAGCAAGTAAATTTTTCACCATTAAAGCAGGAATTCTATGAAAAATGTAAAATATTCAGCCTTCTCATAATCTTGATATGCAACAAGTTTATACGAAAAGGGGATTTAAAAATTGCGAAATTTATATCAGATAAAAATTTGTATTTATTTTGTACATAAAAATGTTTTGCATTTGATATTTTAGGATATTATTTTTGTGAAAAGGCAAACCATATAAAAAAACAAAAAAAAATTGTCCCTATCTATACTGTTTAATTCTGTATATAAAAAAACCCTTAAATAGCAAAAAAATCTTCATCTAATTCGAATAGAAGAAATTTTAGCTTTTAAGTGTATAGTTTTTGCTACGGGAAAACAACGACATAAATCTGCTTAGTAACTAGGTAAACACAGTCATTTACATGTTAAAACTGTAGATTTTGGGTGTAATAAAATTGTATAGAAGGCTGTTGGATGTTTTTTTTTATCAGTGGAATACAGTAGACTAAATATTTTTTTTATATTTTCCGGGAAGATTTCTGCTCCAATTATTTTAAGTAAAACCTTTTTGTCACAGAAAATATAAAAATATTGGTTATTTTTAAGTTAATAGTGGGATAAATATTAAAAATATATAATAATTGTCCCTTAAATCTCAGAATTGTTAATACTAAAAAATAAAAAATCTATGATCGTTGTTTTTATGAGGTATTTATAGAAATCTAAGGCTAATGACATCAAACCAATCTAAAAAAAATCATACTATTAATGGTCTCTAAGATTTATTTATTTTAAATACAATGGTCACGAGATCGATTACAAGCAAAATAGAACAAATATTATAAATTAAAAGGTGTTTATTTTATGAGTCTAAGTATAATAGTGCGATTATATAAATTAGTAGAATAATTTTTTTCTATTGTATAAACAAATATAATTATTTAGCGTTTTCATTCATACTAAAAAAACTATGGTGCAAAATTTTTATTTAATAAAATCTGTCATCTATTTTTTTGTCTGATATATAAGCTTGTTGAAACAGAAGTGAAAAAAAAGTAAGAACCCTTTGCAACATCGCCATAATGTAGAATAAAGTTTATTTTACCATGCCTCTTCCCATGATGAATAAATTAAAATGTAAAAAATGATAGTTTTGGAGAATTTAAGGCAAATGTTTTATTGCAATTGATCATTAAAATGATATTAAAAAATCATCTTGTCCTCTTCTCTCAAAAATAAAACAATAGAATATGATTCTTAAAAATGCAGAATTGGTATTCATCACTATTTGTGTTGACTCGACAATCCTCTAGCGGACAATATTTACGAAGAACTTTTTCTTGTTGCTTTTTTCATAAAAATTAAGATTATATGTCATTTTTATTATAATAAGGCAACTCCAGGTTTACAAATAATTTTTTTGCATTCTTTTTGTGCATAATGAATGCTATACATTGATTAAATGAAATAGATTTTGCTTCAGTCTCTCAAAATTTATAAAATTGCACAAATTTTAATAATATTTTTAAAATAGTTTGTATTCATCAATCATCTAAGATCTGCTTTTAAAGTATTATAGACATATGAAGTATTCTATCCAATATAATTAAATAATTGCGCCTGAAATGTCATCTCTTGTGTTTTAATTCCTGAAAAATTCAACCTATTCGTTTTTTTATTAATTTTATGCAGAAATACAAATCATACTGGCAATTAACTAATTCATCTGGGATTTGTATGCAGAAATGAGATTTTTAGCTTATAAAACGACTCATACTGTCGATATAGCTATTTAACTGCAAAATATATGCGTCAAATTTGTATATGTTCTTTGCTGCCGTATATGAGAACTCGTAACATTTTTCTATATTTATATCTGAACTTTGTTTTTTATTTATGTATATATGGCTTATAAGCTTTAGTTTTGTTACATCGCACAGTTTATTTCCGTGTAATGCAGTGTAATTCGTACCCCTCATGCTAATACAGGCTACAGGCAATGATGTATATAATTTTATCTTCTAAATTTTATTTATATATGGTTATATATATATATATTCTTAATCGTATCTTTTATTTTGATTGATGTAGCATTGCATAAACTTTAAGAAGTTTATGAAATTTAAATGTTACCCCACAAACAATACTAAATATTAGGGCTGTTTTTAACAGCTCTATTAAATTATCGCAATTTTTTATGCATTTATTTTGCAACAATTTTTAGATAAAATTCAGTAAGTAATACAAAATATATTATTCACCTTCGTATTCAGGAATATATTTTGTTTTTTTTAATATCAACAAATATTGCGAAAAAAGGCGATGCTTACTACTATCGTGATCGCTTTATATTGATATCCTATAATCTTGGTCACTAATAAAATACGATAAAAATTTACATCTTTTGGTTATATTGCATATTATAAGTCGACTTAAAGTGTTAAAAAATTTTGGGATCTTTGGTTGATAGCATCGCAGTAGTACTGTTAAAAAAACTCCGATTTATGATTTAAGTGAAACTGTATAAAAGACAATTATACTTTTTATTGTACAAGCACAAAATTTTTAAGTTTTTTATCATTCGTTGTGTGCTGATTTTTTTAAACTATAGCATCGTTTTTATTATATTGTCTGTTTAAGACTTAACATTCTATTATCTTGTGCGAATATTCTGAAACCTTCAAATTTATATTAAATTGTTTAGCCGAACTTTTACTAAAACCAATATATCAAATGAAAATCATTATTTTTCCTGAAAATATATCGTATTAAATTAAGCTGTGTTTAATTTAAACAACTGATCTGATTCCAGCTATTTTCATACATCGCTGGTGTTTTTTTATTTCGTATACCCTTCTTGTGACACGATTGTGTATTCTTGCTTAATATACAATTTCTATGGATAATGGTCTACTTTTTATTCCTATAATGCACATATTTTACCTTGCATTTTCTCTGTATTTATTCAATTGCCTCCGTAACCTTTAAATTTGCTTCAAAAGTCCTTCAAATCACAATTAAACAATAGACCAACGTTTTTTATTGGTGTATTGAAAAAAAAACTAACCATTCCAGGTTATATGTATAAAAAGACTTATTTTTTTACCAAGATTATCAGATTGATTAAACTGCTACCACAATAGTTCTAGGATAACATTACCGATTTTGGGCTATCTAAAATAATTTTTTTGGTTTTTTAGAAATATTTTGACTTATAATGAGATAATTAGTAAAAACTATTATCATTTTACATCTGATATAATCGCTAAAAGGCCATATAAAATGATCCAATCATATTTATTACAATAGATTTAGCATTTAACACAAAATAAAAGAAAAATTGTAGCGGCTTTCGCATTTTAATTTCGTCACTTAAGAATATTATATCTTTCTTGGTATAACATACGGTTCAAGAAAAATAAAATTATTATATTGTCTTTAGAAATATTGATTTATGTGTTAATAAATTGATTTTTGTCAGAAATATGTGATAAAAGAGTAAATAGTCTTTGCAAATGAATTTTTTTATGTTATACATTAATATAAACTGAATTTACATAAAATTCTATAAAAAGATGGCCTATTACATTATTAACAAGAATTTACATTCATTTTAATTTTTATTTGTGATCTTAATCTTATATTTGATGTTTTTCGTTCTTTTAAATATTACACGTGTCTTGATAGTTACATCTCTAGTACAAACTTTGCTATGCATAGTATATTTATTATTCAATAAATTACTAAAAAATTTAACTTATTCAAAAGAATTTAGACCAACCATGATTATAAATGATTTATAATATCTCAATGCTACATATTTTTTTTGCATTGACATTTTTACCACAAGGTTAATTTTGCCATGTATTTATAATATAAATGATCATCAAAAATTCAAAAACTATGAATAAGAGAATAAAAAAACATTTTTAAATATTTTTATTTTTTTCCGTTTATTACTTATAACATGCGTGTATTATATATAAATTTCTCTTCTATGAGAAAAATTAGCTTTATCATATATCTTTTCTAGTTCATATAAAAAATAAAGATTAAATAGTTACTATGTGATATAAATTTGTATTTCTATTTCATAAAGTAATTAAATTATTAAATTTGAAATCTATTATAACCGTTGTTTTAACATTCATTTAGCATTTTGAAAAATTTAAAATAAAAACTAAAAAAAGGAAGTTTTTAATAGCGAAAAGTCATAAAAAAACACAAGAAGCGTGTTTATTATGTAAAAGATTCGATTTTAAACTAATATGCATAATATTACCGGATAATTTCCAAATGATGCTTTCTGAAGATATTTTTATTTTAATGTCTTCTTAAAAAAAATATTACGGGGGTTTAATCTTTATTATAATTAAAATAGACATGTTATATTGGCTTTTTTAGGCATAAATTCATTTACATGGAGTTTGATCTTTTTAATCTAAAAATAAATTTGGAAGTAGAAATCAATAAATTCCATCTTTGTTATTTTTATCAGAGTTTTTTAGCGCATATTTTTAAGTGACACATAAAAAGAAAAGGGTGGTTTTTACATGCAAGTTTAAATGTCATAAAATGCACTGCATATTAATTAATCCAGTATTAATCCTTTCTTTTTACAATAACATATTATTAGGTGTTTCTCTATATTTAATCTAAAATTTTAAAATAAATTTTATAATTATATTTGCAAAAAAAAACATTCTTTATAATTAGTAGCTGGTATATTATTGATAATTTTGTGGTTATAAATGGTAATATGTATCGTATTAGTAGATTATATTCTGTTTTTATGCTGATAATCTTTGAAAGCGATAAATTAAATTGGCATGATTTTTCCTATTTACTATAAAAGTAAGCACATCAAATATTTATAATCTATAGTGGTCCCTTATATTTTACATTTACAACAATCCCGTAAAAATCATGTTAATTTTAAGAAAATGATGGATGTATATGTTATCGGTTATTAAATTAACCTTTTAAACATGCTGTATTATTTAGCAAAAAAAATTTATGTTTGTCCAATATATATTATACTTTATACTAAAATAATCTAATCTTTTATGAATTTAGTGATGGGGGATAAAGAAAAAACAGGAGAGGAGAACTACAAAGACAAACATGCAAAAACCGATCCTGTAACTATAATCACAACAGACAAATTGCCTGAAGCACACTCATCCACACGCATTCATACCGTGGGGCTTCTAAATCTCATATCTATCTGCAAGAAAACACACGCCGAGAAAGAGAAATAGATTTAAGAGACTTATACTTCGATCCCAAAATGATTCGGAAGAATGCAGAGATCTAGCCAAAAAAGTAAAGAAAGATTCACAATGATATTTCAACTTAAATATGAGCATGGCTGAAAAAAAAAACCTTCTCATCAAACGTTCTAGGAGATAATTTCGGGAAAAGAAGACAAGTCCAGAAGTTAAAAGAAATAGAAACGAAAATAAGAAAAGAATGCGATCAAGAGGAAGACTGCAAAACACTACGCTTTGAATAAACCTCGATGAATGCTAAAGAACATTTCGTAGATTACTGACGGACTTAGAAAATATGGACATCAAAAACCTCCCGAAAACAAGAAAAATACCATACACATAATCTAAAAGCGAAATAATTTAAGGTTTGAATGAAGCGGTTAATGCGCATATCACTAACCACCGCCCCCAAAACATGTGCGATATAGCAAATATCCTACAAGCTGTTCTAAAGAGTTAAGAAGAATGAACACCGAAACCTGCCCAGGAAGGATTAAACTACGTATTAATAAAGGAAGAAAAATAAAAAGCAAGATCAAATGAAAACAATGCTAAAATCTTACGTATATAACTTAGGAAAACTTTCAGAAAGTAAGACAAAGTTTCTAGGAAAAGTTATGAGACAATAAAACAAGATAATTGACAATAAAATGATGTCCTTGAAGTGATATGTAAAAATAACGATATAAGGATTGTGAAAATACAGATGGAGCTATATGAAATTAGAAAAGAATTTACAAAAAATAACAAACTGCCAGTTCAAAGTCAACAGAAATCTGTTTATAGGGCATTGACAGATATAGTAAAACCGGAAATAAAGGCTGAAAAGAAAACATTCTAAATTTCTTGTCAAATATGTAGACTAAAAGCTTAGAAATCATTTAGTTCGATTCTTATATGCGCGCGCGTGAAAACACAGCTCAAACGGGTTTTATCTCTGAAACAGAATTCTTCCAGATCATCAACTACCTACCTAATTGTAAAGCTGCAATTTGCGATTGTATATACAACTTATTCATCATAAAAAATATAAAAATTGCACCCATTTTTATATGAAATAGTTAAATCAGTATGCCTTTAAGACAAAGAGGTAAAAAGTTAGTTCTATCTAGGATCACATACCTCATACCCAAACAAGAAGTTTTAAATGGATCGGAATTCAGGCCTATAACATGCATTTCAAACCAATATAAATTGACAACTAAAGCTGTCACAATGATATTACAGAAAGATGTCGAATCCCGAAATCTACTATTGGAAACCCATTTGGGATGGTCAGAAGAGTACAGGGTGCTAAAGAGCAGGCAATAATAAACTTCGCAAAAAACAGTGAACACAACAATGAATTACAATAACATGGTTCATATTAAAAAAAGCATTTGACGCAATCTACCATGAGTATCTTCTGTCCTGCTTAGAAAATTTTAACATACAAGAATATATATTGCATTTATATCTAAACTAACAAAAAAGTGAATATTATCTCAGAGATTCAACAATGAAGAAATTCAAAATTGTAATCATATAAGGGGATAGTTTAACTAAACTACTGTTTGTTCTTTGTATGGATTCGCCTAGCCGTCGATTAAATTATAATTTCCCATCAATATCTATTTAACTTTAAAAGATGGGATTTATAACTCATCATTTCCTTTGTATTGACGTTATAAAGATTTTGGCGAAAAAAGAAAGTAACTTTAAACTAATGTCGAATGAAGCAACACATTTCTTCAGATGTATCGAAATGGTATTTAACGATACCAAATCAGCACTAACAATATAAATTGCAAAGATATTGCCCAAGCATTAAAAGAAAGAAGGCGATGGAAATATCTCGGGATAGTGGAAGATTCCAAATCGAGAACTATACCCGAAAAGATGGATAAAATTAAGGAAGAAATGCTAGAAAGAGTTAGTTACATATGCAACACCAAACATAATGGTAAAAACTTAATTAAAGCATTTAATTGTATGGAATATCACTGATAAATGACTAGGTCTGTTTTTTAAATCTAGAACCAGAAGACTATAGAAAGCTAGAAGATAGAATAGGCAGATACTAAAAAATATTTTTTATACTTAAACCATCTAAAAAAAAAAGAAAATATTTCAAAATAAATATACTAGGACGTGGATTAGAAAATAAAGAGTTTAAATCCGAAAGAACACTTTACCAACTATATAAAACCCCGAGCCAAAAAA
>NW_028232926.1:0-80000 GCF_057557595.1 Rhyacophila brunnea
TAATTCAACTCTCAGCGCAGACCTATACAGTGTTGGATACAAATCTCTTACAAACATTGATATATCCCAAGTTGTTATCAAGCAAATGAAAGCCCTACACAAAGATAAACCAGAGATGGAATTTCTTCACATGGATGCACTGAACATGTCGTTTGCAGATGACAAGTTCACAGTAGTGTTGGACAAAGGTACACTGGATGCCTTGATGCCCGATGATACCGAAGAAGTACGCGAAAGAATCGACAAATTCTTCAGTGAAATAAGTCGGGTGCTGCGCTCTGGTGGAAGATACATTTGCATTTCTCTGTTGCAAGATCAAATCGTTAAAAAATTAGTAGACTACTTTTCGAACACAGACTTCTTCCTGAGGATTGTACGTTGTCACGAAGTTGAACAGAAAACAGCTGAGAGTGGAGAAAGTACCGTAATGCCAGTGTTCGCTGTTATAGCGACTAAATTTAAGAATATGAAAGCGTCGGTAAGATAGTTTCCGTTACTGAGTATAAGTATAGTCATAATAAATCTGATACCTACTCAATAAGGATTAGAAAATTAGATGGAATGCTAACCACCAAACAGAGTGTTTCAAAGTACTTAATTGAATAAATTTTGTGTTATTATTTGTTTTGTCAGCTGTTATAGCTGCTCGCTATTTATAGTATGCACAGACATGATCACTAACCACAGTCATCTATAATGGTAATTACGGGAGACCGGATTATATGCAATTACATATTTAGCCCATTCTCACCGGTTATTGCATATTTTACCTAAAATCTGCGTGATGATGCATATTTTCGTTATATCTATTTACAGTATTGTGCACTATACGTTGTAGCCGGCAAAACTTATTAGCCGCGCATCTATTGTTTTGGTAGGATAATATTATGAGGACAAGTAAAACACAAACTCACGCAAGACAAGGATAGACGACACTGTTCTGCGCCGCGCTCGCCAACTGCAGCACTCCTCCCACTAGGCAATTAAATTACTCATGTTATTGTTGACGCGCTCATTGCATCAGTTTAGTTTTTTATTTACTTATTTGTGCAAAGTTTAATGTGTACCATGCCTTCCGAAAAAAAAGTGTCTCTTCGTGGATAGCTGACTATCCTGGAACATTTACACACAACGGAAATATTTTATATTGAAAATGAACATTTCGAGGCCATCAAAGGTGTAGTAAATGACTTCGATAGTGCAGAGGCTATGTCAGTTCAAGGATCGTCGATACTTACTAATTGTATGCTGATTTTGAAATAAAAAAACTTACTTTTTTTTTATTATTTAATGTAGCATATTTTGACACTTTCCATGCATATTTCAAGCTTTTTATGTTGCATATAATCCGGTCTAGTAGTTACACACGGCAGACTGCATTTCCCTTACTGTCCATATAAGATGACCACACACAAGACATAGTGTGTTGACTGGATGTTGTGGAGTTCAAAAAACCCATTGCTGCTGACTTTAACTCTTACCCTTTCTATTACTTACCGTGTCGTCTTTTCCTATCAGTGGTTATTGTGTGTTCAGTGGTAGTTTAGTAATAATTTCTCTTCCCGCAGTATTCTCTGTTATATTAACTACTATTATGAATTCCAGTTAAGGGTACTGGAAATATGTATGGCTGGTGACAAAATACAAAGACTATCGTCTCCGAGTGAAATAATCACTGCTGTGCAGACTGCACAACAAGCTTCTCTGGTTACGAGTGGAATGGCTAATAACAGTCTTGTTGGATTGGGAGAGGTAAGTAATGGATACAATTGAATTTATAGATATGATCAACCTATTTATTTAATTCAGAATAATTTTTATTTGCATTAAATGTCAGTTATAGTAGGTACTCCATATCGGTGAAAAAATTCACAATTTTAAATACAAAAGTGAAAATGATCATATTATATTAGACCAATTTATCCAATTAATAATAACCACGACTTGACTTGTCGGTGACAGAAGCAAATGCAGCAATAGCCGATCGGTGGATTATATTCAATACCAATGGTACAAACCAAAATCTAATACTACCTAGAAATAAGTAGATTATGTAGGATTTCGGTTTGTTTTTATGTTTAGAGACTAATGGTATCCGCCATTGATGCATTCAAGGCTTCGAAACATTATTTTTTTCATTTCAGTTTTTGTTTTGGCTCAAGTAAAAATATATATATTAGTTCGGTTCGGTTCCGGTTTTTGTTCTGAAAAAATAACGGTTTTTCCGGTTTTCGGTTCAGCTCCGAGTGGTTAATTTTTAAATGTTTTTATTTGTATTAAAAAAACATTTTCTACCATAAATTAGAACATTTTATGGTATTTGTATGATAGCCCGGCAGCACGCTCTTAAACCAACGTTTATGCTACACTGCACGGCCGTATCCATAATTTTTTAAAATAGGTACTTATGTAATATAATTTTATAAATTATGAAAATTATTTTTCGAGATGCATCACGACAACTGATGTCGAGAATAAGATCATGGTAATATGCGTGTTTGAACATGTACCAAACCGAAAAACCCGTTATTTTTTTTTTCGGTTCAGTTCCGGTTTTCCTTCTGACAAAAATAACGAATTTTCCGGTTTTCGGTTCAGTTCTGGTTCGAAGCCCTGGTTGCATTTGCTTCTGTCATTGGTAGGTCGAATCGTGTATTATAGGTACATAATTAAATAAATAATTTAATTCCAAGTATTACATTCCAAAAATTTCTCTAACATGGTTCATTTGAAATGTGTATTTCGGGTGATTTTTCAAGTATGTTTTACAATATGGAGTACTTTCTCATTATTATTAGTGCTCATCTGTGTAAACTTGTAATTAACAATTTTTTTATATTGCAGGTATACTTGGATGTCTTCAGACCTGGAGAAAGTAAATTAAGCTATTCAATCTATGTTCTAGATCAGCCAAAATCTAAAGGCCTCAAGAGATTTGCAGCATTTATTGTTCCTCAAGGAAGGTAAACATCAGGTCTTTGAATACTAAACAAAGCAAACTCCATAAGTTTTGATATAATTTATAGAATGCACTTTCTACTTTTCCTAGCCACCTGGTGAACGTATTCATTTCTTGTAACACTAACTAAATTGTTTTTATATTATTATTATTTTCATAAAATAACAACTTAAATGTGCATTTTTCATGACAGAGAACTAGATTGGATGTTTTCAACTCCTCAAGGAAGAAAAGAATTGCTCAAGTCAGCCGGTTTTGAGCGATTGGCTGTGATAAGTATGGTCCGAGATCAGAAATATGGAGATCTAAAATCCGTCCAGGAGGAATTATCCAGTAGCGTAAAATCATTAGCACCAAAAGAAGTAACTGGCCAGGTCTGTTGACACACTTATTTATGAATGAATTATTTTTTATTGTGTCCCCATAATATTTTATAATTGTGCATGTTTCTATTATTATGAATTAATTCTTTAAAGGGGGACATGCTCGGCGTAGGTCAAAATTGAGTTTTTATTGTATTTTCAAACCATGATCCTGGACACTCCTAAAACGTTGTAGATAATCTATTTATATAATTTTGAAGCCTTATTATCCTTTATATTTATTTTAAACATTTGATGACTGCCTAAAGTATTTCTGTTACATAAAATAGTATTCTTTTAAACCTCTCGCTCTAATGTAGCCATAAATTGACAAACTATAATTGAAGTAGGGAGTAAAATTATGTTAACGCGCGTGTTTGAACATGTACCTAACCGAAATTTTTTTTATTTTTTTTTAAACGGTACATGTTCAAACACGCGCGTCAATATCATTTTACTCCCTACTTCAATTATAGTTTGTCAATTTATGGCTACGGCCGTATGTTGTAGCTTAACCACTGGGGAATGACAAAAGAAATGGCGTATTTCAAAAAAACACTACCTTATTCTTAGGTCAATAATTATTATAAATCAATCATTATTCGTAAGATGTTTATCACAATTAAATGGTCAAAGACATAGCTTATAATAAGTATCTTTAGAATCATCTTCAAATGTGTTAATCTTGCCGATTTTTTGAATAATAAAATGCTTAATTCTTGTCAAATTTGGGATCACAGAGATTATCAATATAATTTTTTATCGTGAATATTTTACTAAAATTATCTCATCTTAAATTATACTCATGATTTTATAAATGCAATTAAAAATTAATAAATGTAAAAAATCTTAACACCACTGCACATTCATGTACCGAAATATGACTATATTCTAAAACATTAGAGCGAGAGGTTTAAAAGAATACTATTTTATGTAACAAAAATACTTTATGCAGTCATCAAATGTTTAAAATAAATATAAAGGATAATAAGGCTTCAAAATTATATCAATAGATTATCTACAACGTTTAAGGAGTGTCCAGGATCATGGTTTGAAAATACAATAAAAACTCAATTTTGACCTACGCTGAGCATGTGGGCCGTTAATATCAATTCTTCGTCAATCTTTGTTTTATTGTCCTACATGTTTATTTCTTTGCCACCATGAAATCCTTAGCATTCGTCTCCAACACCATATTTCGATGACATCAATCATATTATGTATTTCATTTTCTTTAATGGCATAAGTCTCAACATCGTGAAGAAAGTTTAAAATTAATATGTAACTAATGTGCGTTAATTATTTTGTAGATTCCATTTATCTCACTGGGAAGCGACGTCGGCTATAGAAATCAGATTCACAAAGGATTTTCAAAATTTTCTGGACATTTTGTTGTTGAGGAAGTAGGCAAAGGCGATAAATATTCTTACAGGAGGTTAATTTTTCTAGACAACCAGTTCGTTATACAATCGGAATGCAGAATTAAACAGAGTTAGTAAAAAAATGTTTGTTGCTTATTATATTTTCTGGTCTTATTTATAAATATCATATAACTATGCATTTATGTTAGTTTGAAGCGTAGAGCGCTCGTCTTTTTATAAATAATATGAAGCAGTGGGTCTAAGGTTCAAACCGGTTGGTCAAAAAAATGCAATTTGTGTTTTCAATGTGTATTCGATCCACTGCGAGGGCCTATTGGGTTGGACCAATGGCCAACAATTATTTCTTATAAAAATATTTTAATACTACTTTCACTTTATAGATACCCATAATTCGACTACCTAATCTGCAAACCGGTCAACTGCATTTGAGCAACTAGAAAAAACTTAATAATTTAAGTATGAAGCAGAATTTAACAATTCCAAAAATACACTTTGTAACGTTTTTATTTACAAATAAGCTGCACTATGAATTAAGAGCCTAATGCAGAAACATTTGTCTGAACTAAGATTTCCTCAGGACAAAACACTATGCACAAACATCGTCCTTAGCTAAGATCATGTTGTCTATGGTTTAAGTCGTCTTAAAGCTTCGGTCGTTTTTTCTATTGAAAATAATACCATATTGAAAAATTCTCTTTCCTATGGTTTAGGTAAATTATTTTATAATTGTTAAACGATGACAAAAATATGACAACTGCACTTTATAAATGCAATAACTATAAATACATATTAATATTTAATTATAATACTCTTATGTTTCCGTTGTAAGTCATTATACGTGATTCTACAGGCACCGCAAGATATTTTTTTTAACATGGTAACACTTTTGTTTTTTGCGCGGTATCCGCCGAACATAAGATGAGAGGGGGGAGAAAAAAAAAATAGGCCTGTCTATCCATTGAAAAAGTATCGATACATGGAATGGGTATCGTATCGAAAGAAAGTATCGTCCTTTAAGGAAAGGATGGCCCACACAACCTGAACCAGGCCCCCACTCCCCAGGCCAGGATTTTTAAGTTTACTTAGGGTTAAAAGCAATGTGACGCTCAATATTAGCGTTTTCAAAATGAATGCTGTATTTTGAAAACGTTACAAGTCACTATTGTGTTTTAGTCAAAATAGTGAAAACAATCCTATAGGTATAAAAATAAATAGGTAGGTAGATGTAAAATATATTATTTTATACCAAATGTTAACTGTTGTCTTTAAAAAAAACTACTAACATTTGTGTATTTAGGTAATATGAAGATTTTTGCAACTTATGTCACTGTTTTTTAAAATGTGTCAAGCAACGTTTTCGAAATACAGCATTCAAAAGGTGTTCGAGGTAAAATGAAGGATAATTACTGTATTTTTAGTGATTTTGTGTATTTTTTTAATATATCTCTATATTAAAAGGTCCGCAGTCTCCATTCACTGTGGACCATTTAATTAATATTAATTTATCACATTTAAATAACACCCTAATTATATCTAATGTCCACCTGATGGGCAACGCACCAGTTGCGTTGGACGCAGTGAATGGGTCATGATACGACCCGGGTCGGTGTGTCAATTGTATTTACTATTGGTGAGTGTGCATAGTGCCTGAAGATGCCGAAAGGCGATACCCGTGTCGCAAAAAACGATTCAAATGGAATAGTACAAAACTTAAAACCATTAGAATTTATATCTATTTGAATTGCGGAGTTGTCAAGTATCGCGACATACGATAATAAAAAAATGCATCGTACTATTATTGTTAAAATGTTAAAATCGTTGAAATAAATAGTGCGCAGGCGACTTTTTTAGTATTAGAGCAAATTTGTGATGTGTGTTTATCTCATTTATCTGATTGACCCCCAGGCTAGAGCACTGTTAGCCCCCCGCCTTGCGGGGGACATATTTGTAAATATCGTTGTTAAATTATGGTTGTTTGCGAAGGATTATTTATAATTTTATTATATATCCATTGTTATCGAAAGAAATTATCAATAGCAAAATATCGATGTATCTTTCATAAAGTATTGATACTTCAAAATATTGATATTTTTGTTACGGTCCTGCACTCATGCGTAATACGGAAGGGGGCGTGTTCATAACAAAGTTAGTCTATGGTTAAGGATTCCTTAACTCTATACTCAGGATTGTCTATAGTTAAGTCATCCTTTTCGGCGACTTATCCTTAGGAACGATTTCTTAGATTCTGCATTCGGCTCTAATACTCTATTTTAGCTTCCCTTTTATGTACAAAGAGCGGAGTTGTTCCATTTACGATATTGGAAATTTGGCACCTGCAGTTGGCTGTTTTGTGTGAGGAACGATAACGCAATTATTTATATTTAGGAGTTTGAAATTTTGTGTGAGCATAGAAAACATGCTTTATAACATATTTCCATCAAAATCTCATTTTTGGTCAAAAGTGGAGTTAGCTGATTTGCAGGTTAAGCAGTCGATATGCTTTATTATATGCATGATTAATGAATTACAGAATAAAAAGTTCATTTCATGTAGATTCTTGTATAAACTGACATGGCTAATCTTTGTCAATTCTCATTTAAATAGATTAGTTGTAATTTAAGATTAATTCAAGAAACTTTTTATAAACATTATATATTTGATAAAGCAGTTTTTTTTTAATATACCTATGATATGTAAAGGAATGAAATATGATAATAATCTGCCTTATATTTTTTATAATTTATTGGCCAAAAAATTTACAGGGTGAATTATAATAATGAGTTGATCAATTTTCTTCTCTTAGCTAAGAATGCTGGAGATAAACAAATACAAATTGATTTTGGCTATTTGGCATGCAGCCACCACATTTACATGACGGTGGGAGTCCAGCTTGCCATTCAAAAGAATAAGAAAGCTCAAGGAAACGTGGCTATAATTGGACTCGGAGGAGGGGGACTGTGTACTTTCCTGCATGAATGTTATAACAACATTAAAATATCCGCTGTGGACATCGATGAAGCTATGTTGACAGTCGCCCAAGAATATTTTGGACTGCATCTAGACGACAGACTGAAGGTTTCTATTGAAGATGGACTTGTATTTTTGGAACAAGCTAAGAAAAAAGGTAAAAACCATGTATAAGCAAGCTTGTTACATATTATGTAGTTATGAGTATTGTGACTATTCAAAATTAGTTGCCATCAGTTTCCAAGAGCAATAATAAATATTTATTTTGTAGTATGTATCTCTATATGTATGTAGTTTATGAATAATTGTACCACCATGGCTGCAGACGTCATAGCGGCGCAATCTGCAGAAATACGGATCTCCTCAATCTATCTACGTGCCTGACCTCCGCCAAAGTCCTTGACACTGCATATAGTGCTATAAAATCATAGCCAAGACTCTTCTTCTAAAATACATATTGAAGCTGGACTACAGTCGTATTTTTATAATAAATTTTGGAATATCACTTTTTCCGATAATATCAAGTGTCGTGTAGATAAGTGGCGAAGCGTAGACTGGAGATTCGATAAAAATAGTGTACACTCTGTCAGTCATACTTATTTGTTTTCATTGAACTAAGAATACAATTGCAGTTGGTGTTGGGACAGTTTTTAAAATTAAATTAAACTCTGCCTTACCAAACCATAATAGATATAAAATACTCTTCTATTCATCTTCTACTTGGCCGTTCCCTCATGGCTGAGGAATATGACCTCCTTGAAATTCCGTCATCTTTTGAGCGACCAAGACTTTCCACCTATTTCGGTCCTCTGCTTCTCTCAGGGAAGAGTGTAGGCTGCCCCAAGTAAGCTCCTTCACTTGGTCGCGACAACGCTCTTTCTCTGCTTTGCTTTCCCTGAAAACTACCCAAAACAACCAATCTCTCCAGGTTATTCCCTCTACGCTGAATATGTCAAAAAAACTGCAGTATTCAGACATATTGTCGGGAACAATTCCTTTACCTCTCATCTATCTATAAAATATCTAAATTGATGATTTAATGACATAATTTTAAATATTTTCAAAATCAAAATATATTTTTATCTGGTTTTGGGGAGGGTTTAATTGAATTTTAAAAACTAACCAACACCATTTGCAATTTGTGTAGTTCAATGAAAATAAATAATTTTAACTGGCAAAGTCTTGAATGCACTAAGTATTTATGTCAGATGTCCACAGCCTACCTCCCTTCACCACTGGTGTGGATCAGTGGCGAAGACTCCATACTAAGCTATTATTTAAAGCCTACCTTTTTAAGAAAAATAAATATTTAAATAATAACTTGATTATTTTTGTAGAATATAAAAATCTTTCGTATATGTAGAAGTGTATTATAAATATTATATACCATCTGTCAAAGGTTAAAAAAAATGAAACAGCACCATCTCTATTCAACTATTGTATGTATCGAATTATTGTGCGATGAAAATCAGATTTTGTTGTATAGATTTTACTTCACGGACCTCAGCCCCGTCTACCGTAATGTGTGCAACACGCTAGGTTCAAAAGGTGAAGCCTAATACATCTGCGCATAATTTTATTCAAAAATAATTCATAATAAGATAATTTGACATAATTATTATCATCAGTGAGCTATTGACATTTAGATGACATCGATTTAGTGTGTCATTTTCATTAGTGTGTACCTATTCATCTGTAGTAATATCGTGTTATCTTCTTATTTTCTTAAGTATACCTACCTTTACTTGTGCTCTTTTTCTCTGATCTCCACAGCCTACCTCTTTCCAAAAGTCACCCTTCGCCACTGGTGCGGATAGATACATATCTGTCACTTATTACGGGTTTTAATTGTTTTAACTAGAATCAACTTCAATTACCTTAGTTTTTTTATAAATTACGGTGAGCAACCTATTGACAACTCAAATCAAATTTTCTTTCTCTGTCATATTAGAAAACAAGTAGTATTGTATAGTGCAGGGGTCGGAAAACTCTTGGACCAAAGGAGCCAAATATGAGTGGCACAATGGTTAAAAATTTTTTCGAGAGCCATATGTATATTTAAATGAATTAATTACATTTTATAATTGTTTAAATCGTTGAAGAAGATTTCCCGAATAAAACTAACGTAAATATAAATGTTTTTATTGTTGAAATTATAAATATAATTTTTACAGAATATGAATTACGTACAATTTTCACGCATTCCTTAAAACTAATATGAACAATGACCTTCCTTGCATTTCATTGGAGAGTTTCTGTATGTTTGGTATGTAACTTGTAGTTTTTAATTTCAGGCGCGACTCCAAATTCTCATCGGTTTTTTGATTTCTCTAAATGCTATATATATTGTTCATGTTTGAAAATGATTGTTCACATACATGTTATTATGTAGACTCGAATATGAGTTCGGAAAGCTATTCCATAATATGTATTAAAAATCGTAGTATCTACTTTATGTAGATCTTTTGGAGCGCCCCACTTGTATTGTGAAATTAAATTGCATTTGTGTCTCTCCAAATCCTCAATTTTGGTGGCAAGACCTACAAATTTTGAGCTCCATAACTATCTGCTTGATTGACTGCAATGAAATTGTATTTCGAAAGTGCTCGTCTCAATATCAAATGGAGAAAAACTTAATTTGTCAACTTTTGCAATGGGCGGATTTAAAACAACAACAATCATACCTTTTTGCGTCAACCATTACGGAGGAAAAATTAGTCTCGCGATAATGTCATTATATAATATAATAAGTGTACAATCAATGACAAAAAATAAAAACTGTGAATTTTGCAAAAGTTTTTGTAAAAATTGTGAATTAGGAATTTGGCAAAGAGCCGCATGTGGCTCTGGCGACCCCTGGTATAGTGGAACATTTATATGTAAAATTTATATACCTACATAATTTCAACCTCTCTTATTGCAGGGTTAAAATATGATGCTATTCTATTTGATGTTGACAGCAAAGATTCAAATGTGGGAATGTCATGTCCACCGAAACAATTTGTGGACAACGATGTCTTAGAGAATGTTAATTACTGCTTGAAAGAGACAGGTAAAATAAATAAAACATTGTAATGATCACAAAAATGAAGTATTGACATATAATTGTATGCATATTGTGAAATGCTGTAATGTATATTATTTTTTCAGGATTCTTCATTCTTAATCTGGTATGCAGAGATGAAAATGTTCGAAAAGATGTATTGAGTAATTTAAAAGCAGTTTTCAAAAACATGGCGTCTTATAAACTGGACTCTGAAGTTAATGAAGTAATATTCTGCTGCAAAAAATCTGTATCGAATTGGAATGAAGAAATCCAAGTTGCATCGAAGGCTGTAAATTCGAATACCATAAACAAAAAACTACAAAGCGACGAGATTGTAGACCTTTCTTCTCTTTTGGAATCATTGAATGTTAATTTATGACTTAATTAAATTATATATGTAGTTCTATGGAGTGTCTTTTAATTATTTTTTTTAAATCCAATACATTATGGAGGATGCAGATAGGTTTGTATTCATAGTCGTAATTTTTCTATTGTGTATTAAATGTGTATACATATTATTATTCATATCAAGTCATACAAAATGAAATGACTTTTACACATGCATAGATCAAATGCGCAATAGAAAAGTTGGGACTTAGTTTAAGATGAAGTGGATATATTATGAATATTAGTGACAAATCCAAAAGTAAATAAGTTATGATTGCCAACTGCTAATAAGAAAACTCCAATATGCCAGTGTTGTTGGTCTCAGTTTTTAGTTGGACACCATTGTGCTGATCGCATGCAAGTTATTAATATTGTAGTAATAAGTATATGAACAAAAATAACTTTGTTTCAATTGTGCTCAACTGATTCGGATGAAACATATTTGATATTATTGACATGTAATTAATTAGCCAGACGCAGGATTGAAACTGCATCCATGGCTACAAAGAGACAGGTGGGCTATTAATTAACTACGCCACTGTAGTACACATTATTTAAGAGAATGCCAATTATTATCCAAGTACTTACATCAAAGTGTTTCTTAGGATATTTTTTGTAAATGTTTTAATACGGTACTTTAGTGAAATGGCAAATAATTTTCAACTATAGGTGCGACGAAATTTCGGACTAGCTGGCAATCGGAGAGCGAAAGTCGAGCTGTGAACACATCAATTTGTTTTGTGATGGCGACGGGGGAATTAATTCTTAAGGGGGAGAGGCACGCCAGCAGAGAACCTAGCGGAAAAATACGAAGCTTGCAATTTGAGATTTTTGTTGATAATTTACAATTTCAACTGTATTAATTAATAAATATGTATCTGAAAACATAAAAAAGATTTTTTATTTTTTTTTAAATTTAAATATGAACTTACAATTGTAAAAAAATGTAATAAAATGTGAATTCGTTGCAGGATCACATCTTATTATTACATTATATTTTATGGTCATATTTATTATTAAAATTTAGTTTATTAAGTTTTCAATTTTTTGTCGTTTAGATTTTTGACTAATTCATCGTTTTAATATTTTTTATATTTATTTTAAAAAACATCGATTTTTATAAAAATATAAATGTGTATAACTTGAAATTCTTTTTATTTATATCAAATCGAGCTTCAATATTGGGAGCACACCTAAAGTAAAATATAAGTATATATATATAAAATATATAATACCCATATGCTTCAACTAAGGCAGTGGTCGGCAAACTCATTAGTCAACAGAGCCAAATATCAACAATACAACGATTGAGATTTCTTTTGAGAGCCAAATTTCTTAAACTTAAACTATATATTATTATGTAGGTACACAACTATAGGTAAGTACACTGAATAAAACTTGATATCATACTTAATAATGATCTTATTTATTGATAAAACTTAAATTATAAATAAGGTATCCATAAAACTAAATCATGACAAACACTTAATATCCATCTCTTTGAAAAGTTGGGGTAAGTCAGGTTTGTATGTTGTTTTTAATTTTAGGCATGATTCCAGGTTCTTATCAATAAGACGACTTCTCAATTTACTCTTGATAAGGTTCATGTTTGAAAACGATTGTTAGCATGAATATACCGGAAAGGGAAAGAACAGCAAACACTAGTTTTTTCAACTGATCATGAGTCAGGAATATTATTTCAGGTGTTAAAAATCATCATGTTTTCCTTGTCAGCACAGAGACGTTCAAATTTAGAGCTCCATAAGTCTTTAATTTTTAAATCCAGCAATTGCATTTCAAAGTTGCCAATGTCAAAATTAAAGGGAGAACGAATGATGTAATGGTAAGCAAGTATCTCGTGATTATTTTATTCTTTCAAAACAGTAGTAACAAGCCCTTTTCTTATGGCGGTCATACTTTTCGCCCTGTCTGTTGATATTGACATAATTTTATCGAGTGGAATATGTTTTTCCATGCACTCAATTACAGCATTTATAATATCCTCTCCACGCGCTTGACCTATGAGTGGCAACAATCCTAAAAGTTCTTCTTTAAGACCAGTAGATGAAATAAATCATACAAATTTGTGCCGTATAATTTATGTTACAAGACTCGTTAACTGCTATTGATAAAGCTGAAACCAATTTAAGATCTTCGACTTGCTGGTTGGTTATATTCGAAGACATTTTAACTGTTCTATCTTTCACTGTTTTAGTCAATACGTGGTCATTTGTGGTAGAGCCACACTCAAGGGGCCAAAGAGCCACATGTGGCTCGCGAGCTGCGGTTTGCCGACCACTGAACTAAGGGATTGATATGGCCGAAGAGAAGAATTCTTATTCGGCCAGCAGGTTTCAAAACCATGCCTTACCTGTCAGAAAGACAACACCCTAACCACTGTTCCATAGCAGGTGGTGACTTTACTATTGATAGCCGAAGGAATGGATTGGGAGAGTAGAATATTTATTAAATAACAACAAAATTTTGGTTTTCATAAAAATATATTATTACGCATCTATGACTATGTGGAACAAAAAATATCATTATTGTCATACCTGTTCTAAAGAGCTATGAAAATTTAGTAGAATCGAGAAATAAATATAATTTTTCGATACATGTAAACAAAACAAAGAAAGCTAAGTTTAGTTTAACCTATACTTGGTAAACTGTAAAGCGGATTAGATATTTATTTTATTTATAAATGATTGCCTACTGTAAGAATAATGTATTTTCAGTATTTTGTTTAATTCAATTCAAAACTAACACGCATCGAAACCACGTTGTAATTAGTAGATTCCACTGTGGTGGAAAAAAAACAAGTGAGTTTTAAAGGAAGTATGTATCCTTTTTCAAACAAGTGCAATCAATTCAACACCAAAAATGTGTTTAACAATAACTTAATACAGCCAGAGATAAACTTCCTGAAGGCTTATTCTTGCACTCAAATTGATAATAAATTAAATATGGAAATCAGCTTGTAAAATGTACACTGTTATCCATTTTTAATATGGAAATGTGAGAACACAGATTCAATGTTTTGCTTCATACAAAAATAAATCTTCAGGTACATAAATACCGATTTTAAAATAATTTACTATTTTCAATCTAAGCCCTCTTTTTTCGCAGTTAAATAAATACAAGAATGAACATTGTTGTTTTGAATATACAATACATAGTAGCATACAATATCGTCTTTGATACACAATATTTGTATTATTAGAATACATAAAACGAAATAAAAATCAATACACAACATAATGAAAAAGACGAATTTAAAGTAAAAATAAAATATGTTATTTGATATTCAAAAATTCAGGCATTTTTATTAATCTAAGCCTCGAGATACACCAGCCAGCAAAAAAGGGTTCAATAGCAATCAGAAAAATACGAACATTCGTTAAGACTATAATTTTCATCCAAATATCCCTTTGTGAGCATATTTACAGCTGGTGTGTCTCAAGTCTTAAGAAAACGCTAGGCTTGTATTTTTTTATTTTATCACATGGACACCACGGTAGCTTACGGGATAAATAATCACAGAAACCTCATGTTGTTAAAAAAAATTACCAAATACGTGTCGGCAATATTATTATGTACACATTGCCTTTTCAATAAATTTTGTAAATCAACCGTGACTTTCAAGTATAAATGCAAATTGTGAAAAACACATATAAGTATATTTTCGGTTCGATTTGTTGCACTGACGCAATACTGAATACTACTATTGACTTTTGTATGCAATTCAAATTATAATTTAGAACGAAAATAAGTACCTTTTAATTATATTATTAGTGTTGATTTTTATAACTACTACAATTAACTCAAGAGATTTTTGATAAAATGAAATCATTCTAATAATTGATGAGCTGGATAGACGAGCAGTAGAAATATCTAATATTGTACCGTTCTACTGTGATGGCATTTTTAAAATTCTCGATTCCTTCTTTACCGTCTTATCAAAAGTAATACCCCTTACAATTTTAATAATATAACTATCTAATGATATATTCCAATTTTTAAAGAAATTTCCAAACATTATGGTACCAAAATAGTTGTAAAAATAGTAAATCATAAAAACATGATTATTAATTTCAGTGATGGAACATTTTGTTGTTTTTTTTCCCAAAACAATACTTGAGCACCTACGCCTCTGGTCTACCCAACTTCTCAATATAAGTGTCTTTTAACATGTTACCATGACTACTTACAAATCTTACGGCTTACAATATGTACCCATTCTTCGTAAAAGAATTATCAAAATAACTTGAGTTTTACAAACAAATACTTAAATGCATTAAAATTTATATATCAGTCGCTCTAGCATTTTTGATTATATTTTCATGTTTACACATATGCAATATTTAATACACATTAAAAATTAATATGTTGTTATCAATCATATTGAGTGACTAATATACTATTTTCTATAATGTTTGCCATTTCAATATGAAATGAGCAAGTTAAAACAATGCTTATCGCCTGACCATTACTCGAGAATTTTAAATGGGTTTATTGAATATTGCATATTGTAATCAAATCATAAAAAGCGGAATTACCTAAACTATTTTATAATATTTCCTTAACAAAATATCTTAAATGTTTTAACTGGAAATCAATATTTTCGTTGGCGAGACGTTTAGTAAATACATACATAATAGAAGGGATAAAGGGGGAGGAATAGTTATAGGGTCAAGGCTTACGAATAGCATCACATTGGGTCTTACACTGATAGGAACACATACACATTTAACACTATCTATAATACAACATTTTGGCCAACGTGCTATACCCATTCACACATATCAGATCTAAGCAACATATCAATTGGTCACACAATATAAAGGAGTCAAATGAATTCGTCGGAGCCGTTATGTATGGTAACACAATTGAAAAGCAACAAATTATTACAGGACGTGTATAATTATTCAACTTGACAGTAATTTAATGACAAAAGTCTGAATTTACTAATGCCATCGAGGATTTTTAAATATACTTTCTATTACTTTTATGTCACAACTACCACAATAAGAGCATGTGAGAGTAAAACATTATCGCTTTGGTTGATGAAATATTTGATTTTGTGAGGGAAACTTTAAGAGACAAAACTATCAAAATTTAACATAAGCTAATCCCCTCTATGTGAACTGACATACTCCACATATATTTATTTTATTTAATCAAACTTTAAAAATACCAATTTGCATATTATTACTAAAAAAAATTAAGTGACATTAATTTGTTTAATAAATATTCATACCTTAATATAAAATATTTTTTACAGAAGTTATTGTGTAAAACAAGTGTTTGATAAGATTAAATTTTAAACACCCATATATCTCAAATTTACGCTCGTAGAATATGTCAGTTCGCTACCAAAACAATGACTGTATACACGGGATGACAAATTTCAAATCAGCGCAATTCCACCGCAGATAAATTAGTATTTCTGCCTCAGGGGGAAATCCCGTTATGCGCATGAGCTGGACACAAACACGCATATTGACTGAAATAAATTATAATTTCAGCCAAAACGCATGTTTCGAACATAAAGCTGCACATTATTAAAATACTCTGTAGCCATAAATGTTAAGCATTGTAAATAAGTGACATCATTTTGGATTACATTATGTAGATATCATTTGCTGTTTTTCAATGTGGTACCCATAATTTTTCAAGACATGTTTCGTGTGCATGCATTGCGAATAACTTAACTACAGCCAAAAGAAACAAATCGATAATAATATTTATGATTACTGGTAATTTTAACTTAAAAGAAAGTTTACGACAAACAACTGTTGCGGCAATTGAACTACATAAAAACGGGGAGACCTCATTTGATCTATAATATTCACAAATTACAAGTAAAACAGGACGTTACTATTGTTATTCTCTATTTTCACCTTCCTGTCACATTTGGAATTAATTTCTGACTTTATTCGGAAGTATTCAACAAAGCTGTTTATAATGTTAATACTATGAGAATTAATATCTCATTACCATATTGCCATTCTGCAAAAATAAATGCATTTTGATAACAAAGAAGTACACTCAATGTTAATTGTTTTAATTTCATGATAAATTTAATTACTCAGGGTATTTATTTGAATTTCACATTACGGCAGCAATAAAATGGATGGTTTGAAAAACATGAAGTGTATTATATTTTTTAGATTATTCAGATCTATTCCAACGTAGCCTTCACTTCCAAATCACTAAAAATCTGGATAAATGAGTTACTTTTATAGATATACCATCATAAATCATCCGGTGGTTGAATTTAGAACTAAGCTCATCACAGTATAAAAAATATTGAATGATATGTCAAATGTTAACATGCGGCGTCATAACTCAGACAACTTATACTGGTGAATCTAAAGTTTCAAAATCGATAACCCACATTTTTTTCTTGACTCTCATTCTGTAAGTACTTTTCTATCATATGATGTTATATATTTATGTAATCATAAAATATCTATTCCAGCTCTATTTATCACATAATATATGGAATTAAACCACACATTGATTGCAAAGTAGTTTATATTCAACGGCCGCCATTTTTTATATTTGATGACTGACTCACATTCGCGGTCGCGAAGTCTATAGACGTTGGTTTTTTTAAGTGTGATATGACAGTACATCTATAGACGTCCTCTACTGTACAACGTAATAGGACACGACGTGTATACAAGTCGTATTTTGGATTAAAACACTATGTTCCCTATCTACTTGTGTCACGGTGCAAACATATTTCCATTAGATAGTGTAGTATCTTAAGATTTAACTCATTTCTATATATTTAAATCGAAATTTTAAATTTTAATGTGTCATTATCATTATCACTAACATGTATTAGCTAACATGTGTCCGCGAATGTGTTAAACATGGTTTTCTATTAATTTTAATGACGTTTAGGAGATTTTATTCCGCTATTCGCTTTTTCTACATGTTCATTAATATATTTCCAAACAAAAAATATTCTATTTGCGGTCCTAAATGTGCTTGACGGTTTTTTGTGATTATCTGAAAGTGGCAGAATATGGAGGTTACCGACTTTGAATCTGTAGTGGAAAGACTTTTAACCTTGAAATTGTGCAGATTGCGATGTTTCTGTGGTATGTTTAAAACGGCCTCAAATATGCTATAATGTATTCGAAGTGTTACTTATCTTGAGATATTAAACATCAAAAATAGCATTGCTGAATATATATACGAAACAAAATGTTGTTATCTCAGATCCAGAAAAATAACGAATAGTTGTTATGGCGTTATGTAGATGGAATAGTTCTGCAAATATAAGTTTTTGCTAATTTTGTACAGGTTTTATATGTTCACAAATATTGAGAACGTTTCACTTAAGGCAATCGGAATCATTCATTGATCGACCTATCGGTATGAAGCAGTGAGCAGCCAATGAAATTTTATACCTCCTCGGTCAAGATATTATTACAAAAATAAACATGCAATATTACTTTAAAATCCTCATTATTTATAAGCAATTTTAAGTTTCTAATCAATAAAAAACGAAGTACTTATGTTCTTACATGAATTTTGCAACAGAAAATTTATCAATATCTGTCAACATTACATAAATTTGATAACCTAAAGATATCAAAGTTCACAATAATTGAAAGTGGGTACGTAGTGAAGTGCGTTTTAAAAAAATCAAAACTAATCTACAAATAAAAATTAAAAATTGACAAGATACCCCAAAAGTAACTAGAATTCTTTGGCTTCAATATTATAAATTTATTTCAAAGGCTGATTATAAAATAGCAAACATCCATACATCAGATTCTGACTTAAGCAGATATTTTGTCTTTATTTATCTTTAAGGGGTGGTAAACAACCGACTAAGAATAAAATTATCAAAGCAACAATGTCATCAGTCTTCTAACACGTTTCAATAAAAATTCACGCAAAGCCCTGGCACACTTTTGATTTTTATGTTATATTTTAACTTAGTAATGATTTAAAGTAGTATGAAAACTCTTGCACGGTTACGGATTCCTACTTATGAAATAATCTATTGACTATGGTGAATTAATGGCAATACATTAATGTACGCAACATAGAATCAAACACATAATAAAATATGAAACGTCCGTTTGGACGTATTAGAATACAGTTCGGAAAATAATACACACAAAAAAGGAACACGCAGCCTAACTAAACACAAACTAATAAATAACATGTTGTATAAATGAGTAGAAAATTTAATATAAAAACAAAAAATCGTCTGTCTTTCTTTTCACTTCTTCGGAACCAAAAATTAAGCTGTCTTTTTTATTGTGATTAACTGAATGATAACAGAAAATTTTTTCACAATTATTAAGCAAAACGTTTTAATTAAATTTTATGTGGTCCTAAACAATCACAGCACGGACAACACAAGTTTCAAAACACTTTTTTGAAGAGGTTCTTAAACGCTTTGCCTTTTGACCGTTTGTTCTTGGCACTTTGTGGTTCTATGGGCGCGGTACTGCTGGCCTGCGATATATCGCCGATGCTCGACCTGACACTGAGCTGCGGAGACTCGGAACCTACCCTCACTTGTCTCTCTTCAGATTTTATTTCTCTAAAATTCAAGTCTCTAGCGACACTCAGGTCTTCAGAGACGGTCGGCACGCTTCCGTCATTACTAATACTTCTTTGACTCTGCCGGCCGAGTGCAGATTTGAAAAATGCGGGCGAGCTCAATCTTCTTACTTTCCCAGTTTTCTTTTCATTTGACTTATTGCCAAATATTGACCCGTTGGTTTTGGGAAACTCTTTCTTGGGAGTGAGTCCATTGATTCTGGGGATCGGGACTTCTCCGATTTTATTGAAATCAATTGGTTCCGTCTCCGGAACTATAAATTCGGCTTCATCGAGAGCCACAGGGAAGTCTATTCTAACCGCATTCATATCCGGCCTCTCCCATTTTTCGTTATCTTGCTGCAATTGAATGTTGATGTTGGATAATTCAACTTCTGTCGGATTCGCTACGGAATAACTTCTTTGGAGGACAGAAGATTTTCTCTTCCTCTTTTTTTTATCTACTTTTAAGCCGGCAGAGATATCGCTGGCGGTGCGGGCAATATGCAGAGCTTCTTCAGAAGACCTTCGTATTTTGGTGTTCGTGTCTCGACCGGAATGTCCTACAGCGCCTTCTACCGATCTTCTTCGTATTTTAACTTTCTGCGATTGGTCTTTTTTTGGGCTATTGGAATTTTCTATCGCAGCTGCCCCCCTTGGATTTCTTCTGAATATGTAAGTGACGAGGACAGTTATAAAAATTTGAAACATCATCATTTTGAAAAGAGAAGTATTTCCGAACCAGCTTTCTCTCTCTGTCAAAAGAATATTCACAGCGGTAGAAATCTGAGCGAGTTGCTGCTGAAGAAGTAACATCTCATCCGTATTCTTTTGGTCCCGTTCCGTGCTTTTCTTGCTCTCTTCGTTCATGGTGTGCAGCGTCTTGTCGAAAGTCTTCTGCATCTCTTCGACTTGTTTCTTGTACCTCCGACTCAACTCTTCCAAGTACTGACCAGAAAGGGACATATTCCTTTCCAATGCCTGAAACATAAAAGAAAATACATTAAAAGAAATCATAAATAATATTCTGTATTCACCTTGCGGTGAACTAATGGTAATTTATTGGTTTATGAAGCCATGAGTCACAGGTTCAAAACCCTCATCTGGCAAATTCACATGTTGTTATTCAATGTGTATTTGGATCTAGAGAATAAACCCAATATGTTGAGCAAGTGGCTAAATTCATTTTCTCGTAAATTAAATCTGTTAATAAACCTTCACGAGAAGCAGCTGACATCAGGTTCCAATGAAAAAAAAAATTACAATACACGTTTGCTTTATTTAGTATATTTTAAAGTTACATACTAATTCAATGAATAAATAATTCATTTATTGACCTTCAATATTTATGTAAAATTTTTACCAGAATTATAAGTTTTTATCAAATTTTGATTGATTATTAAATTAGAAAATATATTAACCTTTATTCTGTTTGATAACCGGAGGAAAACTGACTCCTTCTGTCCCTGTCCCTGATGAAGAGTCGGTGCGGTGCTGTGTGGTGGGGCCGGAGTAGCCGGATCGTTGCTTCCCTGCTCCAGTTCCGACAGAAGCTTGTCCAACGACAGCTGGTCTTGAGTGGACAATTTCACATCTTCTGCAGAGCCGTCATAGGACACGGTAAGGCTTTCGACATCATTGACACTGTCCTGGTTGACAGTGATTGAGGAGAATTCCGGTTTCTCCTTATCCGGTTCTAGTGTCATTGTCTCTGGTACAATTTCTTTCAAAGACTCGTTAATGTGAATTTTCTCCGGCTCCTTTGTACTGAGAGTCTCGGTTGAAACTTGATCTACATTATTTTTAATACTAGCTTCAATTCCGTACCCACTCGACTGACTATTTACATTGTGGACTAGATGTGATTCAGAAGACGTTTGAACAGTAATGACACTCGGTTCCAAGATATCTGAGTCTTTCTGGAGGGTCTTAGTGGGTTTAATATCAGCGATGGTTCCACCTATTACGTCCAACGGGGCAGAACTCTCAATCAATGGCACAGTATCGGGATTTGGTTCATCATTAATGGTTTCTTTGCATGGAGAACTGGTTATATCGTCCCCACCGCAAGTGACAAACGGTTCATGAATGAGTTCTTCCAACGTTCCCTTCTCTGTTTTCTTATCTATCGTGAGATTTGAAGTAATATTAAGATCGGTTTCATAACTTGTGTTGAGTACCACTTTCTTTTCGATGATCGCCAACATATTACACAGAGCTGCCACGTAGCTGGGCATAAATAATGCCGAAATATAACTAGCCATTTCTGTTTTAGATAACAGCGTCCGTTTACTTTTAAAATCCAAACCATATTGCTGACAAATGTCTGTATTACAGAGTGTACTATGAATTGTTGGAGTTTGCATCAGGTCTTTTAAATGATCTCCCTGACAACTTATCAAATCATACACATCTGTGAACATGGAATTGCTGCAGTTATCGCAAACGATAATGTGACTCGGTGTGCGGCATTTTCTGGAGTCAGGAGTTATGGTTTCCTGATGCACAGAGGAATTTTTAGAATCACCGCTTTTAACAAGAACTTGCGCAGCTTTTTTCATAATTGACATGACAGCATCTCGGGCGGAACCGAACAAATTACGTGAAATGTCTTTTTCAGAGTTTGTTAATCCTAAAACTTCTTCATCATCGTCGTCATCATCATCAGGACCCTGATTAGATTGAGAATGTGGCGAATTTTCTGTCTCGAAGACTTCAAACTCTGAAGTTCCGTAGACTCGAAATAAAGAAATGGGGCAGTAGTGCTCCGAGCCGTAGTAGGAATGCATTTCTACTTTAACAAATTTTCCAAATAAATGAGGATGAAGATTGAAGGTCTGAATGTCTCTTTCATCCTTCGCGATGAACTGCCCAACACCCGCCCAGTCTCTGGTAGGAAACCTGTCACTCACTGACACAGAAAAGTTTTTTGGTGTTGAAGAGAACAGTTCAAAGTTCGCAAGATCGACTTTTTTGGCTTGAATTGCCTCGCACAGCTCCACTATGAACCAAATCCGACTGTTACAAGTGTTGAGCATGTATTCGTCTTTACCAGGGGAAAGAATGAATTCAGCAGACCCCGCTTCAGGATTGGCCGCAATAATCTTCGCTCCACAATCTGGCGAAGCGTAATTCTTCGACCTCACTTTCAGATTGGTGGTAGAAGTCACCGTGCCTTGAGTGGTTTGCGAAGAGTGATTGAGGACATTTTCTTTGTTTTTCTCCGCCTCTTCCAGTTGCTTTTGAGCCCACTCTGAGAAAGATGGTATTTCTTCTTGAGGCTCACTCGCTTGAGGAACAGCATCTGGTTTCTTAACAATTTCTGCTTCCGGCGCTGTGTTATTGTCCCCTCGGACATTGTTATCATTAATGTTACTCAGCACACCACCGGGCGCATGCGGCTCAGGAATGATTGCTTTAGATCGTTCGGTGATTTCTTTGAATGACAATTGATCGTTCTCAATATCATTGTGAGATTCGTTGATGAAAGCCTTCTCTAGCGGTGGAAGAGAGTCTCGTTGGGCCTCCGATATGACAGGCGTGTTATTGAAGTCGACATCGATGTTAGTATTATTTTCGTGGAGTCTGTCAGTGTCAAATGCGTCGGCAATCCGCGCAGAATTGGCCAACTCTGCAGCAGCAGTGTCCACTAATGTCACGAGGACTGGCTGCCCCGTGTCTGCAAGTCTGGAACAGAAAAATTAACAAAAAAAATATAAATAAATTGCAAATTAACAAAGGTATATTCAACAATAATTATTCTAATACCTAAGTGTATTATTTCGTTCTGAACATGGTAGAAATCTCAACAACTCAAAAATGAAATTAACAAATTTTGTTTCATAACAATATAGGTAATAATGAAGTTTTCCCAGGTATTCACCGAATCAATTAATAATTAAAATATACCATCTGAGTGCACTTCTATGATGGCTATTTACTCATATTGTATTTGAATGATTTTAGTAGTTATATATTTTAATTGAGTTAAATTAGTAAGTATAATATGACATTTACTTTCATTTATTGTTCATAGTTGTATTAGCCAATTTCATTTCCAGCTATGCATTATTTATACATTCATATATGTCCAACATTTTTTTCAATTATCTACATTCACTGATATGGCTATGTGCAATATAATATAATAATACGCTCATATATGATTAAAAAAACTTAAGTAGGCAACTAAGTTTTTAAGCAACCTGTTCCACTATAAAAAAAAATAATGGAAACACGAAAGAATAATATCGCAATAAATACAATATGGCTTGACAAATTATACAAATGTATGTTTTTAGATTAAAAAAAACAATGTAATACAAATTATAAGTTTATAGCACTTTTGACATTCACATAAGTATAATAAATTATTTTCAATCAATTTTAAATGTTTACATACATTGTAATGATGTTATGATAGCATAAATGAAAGCACTGTGGAAATGATTATTCAGACTCGTGTAGAAAATTTGTTGAATATGATTTTCAACCAAGGTGATCCATTTTAGACTAAACAATATCTATGTATGCCGTAGATGTCGGTAGGTAATCGGACTTAGTGGTCGTTAATATAATATGTCACACGCTAATGGGTGGAGGAGATCTGATATAATGTTATAATTTATGTCGAAGGGGATGGCAGGGGGGTTCTGTATAAAACGTGATGAACAACCAAAAATACCTACTCATTTTACTCATATTCTACTCAATATTACAGATTACTTTTTTATTGGGCCGCCGTCTTCTGTATTTTTTAAACTTGACAATAAAATTAAACTGTAATAACTAATAACCCATATTACATTGAGATTAGACAGATGTCACTGTGGGAAATTTAAATATGCCGACAAATAAATTGGCAAAGCATATTGGTGGGGTCAATGTTTGTCCAGTGTCATATTCTTTCAAGATGTTTTCTAGTCAGTATGTTTATGGGGTGTTTTCCATATATTATGTATTTCAAATAAATTAATGTCAATTTGCATTATTTTTATCATCCAACACATTTCTTTACGAGTAAGGGTATACTTACAATAAAACTAAAATTTTAAGTATATGAAAAATAAAATGATCACAAAATATTGTCTGCCCTGAAGTAATTTAGCCTGTCAGAATCATTCCATATTTTTTTTATTACACAGATTAAACAGATCAAAGTGACGGAAAAATTAGCTGTATAAGCATTGTAATAAGATAAGGGTCAATTTCCAAACAATAATTTGTACATGTCAATTTTATTGCACTTTAAATTAAAATAAAAGAAAATAATTTAAGTACTTAATTACATATAAGTATGGGATACTTTTTTTAGAAAATTGTTATAAATACATATTGTAAGTATGTACTTAAAACTGAACTTTACTCACTATAAGGTTGATTCTTACAGATTTTTGTAAGATGTCTAAAGCTTTTTCTGGAAAAAGTATCCATCACTATTCTGTTGAGTTACATATTGTATGAAATGGAGTTTCCTGTAGATAAGTATATCAATGTTCCAGATACTAATTCAATTGTTACTATTTTATTTTTTCATTATTCACTAAATGTTCATTGAATGTTTTGGCTTTATCACTATCAGTATTTCGTAAGTTTGTATGTCAGTCATTTAAAAATAATCATTGATAGTTTGTGTAAACAGCCCAAATAAAAATAACTTGATAGTAATGCAATAATATTTACACATTTTCTATAATAGTGGTTAACTACTATATTCTTATCAATTATAATACATACATAATATTATGTAGTAGGGTTGTCAAAAAATCAGCTGTTTGGAAACAAGATAGGTACAATAATGTATAAATGGGAGAAACCGCATTAATTTTACATTTCAAAAATTAAAAATGTGTTTTCTTTTTCGTACCACTGGCAAAGGAACATAATATTAACAGTTTTACATAATTTAAGGGTGGTGTTGCTCAGTGGTCTGACGACGTTTGGAAATTCCCATTCAAGATGAACATGGAAAATCATATTTAATAATATTATTATAAACTTGATAGGTATTCGCATTAATTCAATGGAAATGATATACAATGATTGATGACAAATTTATATATCATCATCATTATCATCATCAGCCCGAATCTATCCACTGCTGGATGAAGGCCTCTTCAAACTGCTTCCACTTCTCTCGGTCCTGTGCATTGCGTTGCCACGTACTTCCACAGAACTTTATCATTTCATCGATCCAGCGGCCTCTAGGTCTACCTTGCGGAAGTTTTGTACTTCTTGGATACCACTGGATGACTAGATTTGTCCAACGATTGTCTCTTCTTCGAGCTATGTGTCCAGCCCATCTCCATTTAAGGCTTTTAATAAACTCTATTACATCGCAAACCCTTGTCTGCTTCCTTATCCACTCATTCCTCTTTTTGTCCGTTCGCGTTATGCCCAGCATGCACCTCTCCATACCACGTTGTGCTACTCTAAGTTTCTGGATCTCTCTTTTGCGTAGGGTCCATGTTTCACTCGCATATGTGATCACGGGAAGCACACACTGATTGAACACTTTGCGCTTTAGGCACAGTGGAAGGTCACTTTTGAAGACATTATTCAGGCGGCCAAAAGCACTCCAGCCTAGCTTTACTCTGCGAACAATTTCATCTAATATACATCCATCTATAGACACTTGTTGTCCCAGATAGATGTAGCTTTTCACCTGTTCGAGCTGAGTGCCATTGACGAGGATCTCTTTTTGGCCCGCAAAGCAGTTGAACATGACTTTTGTCTTTGTTACATTTATTTTCAAACCTACTTTGTTGCTTACTTCAGCGAGTTCCTGCATTCTGCTTTGGAGGTCTTCTGAGTCTTGCGAGAAAATTACTATGTCATCGGCATTAATAAATAGGTACCTTATAATATGTAGGATTTATTTATTTTATTTATTAAGTCCAAAATTTAACTCCAATTTTCGAACTATGTACCTAGTAAGTAACACCCCCTCAATTACAATATAAAAATATTCAGCAAATATATTTAGGAAAATACAATATAATTTTAGTAGGTAGGTACATAATAATATTATAAGTATGAATATTGTATGTACCTAAATATATTTTATATTTAAAAAATGTGTATTTTATGAGGAATCAAAATAAAGATATCCCTATTTAATTTCCCGTCTATAATCTTTCTAGTATCTTAACACCGATTTGACATTGAATTAGGTATTTGCACCGTTTTGATATTAATCTAATTGACATTATTGTTTGTTTTAATTTCAATTAAAACAAGAAAAATCGATTATGAAACCAGAGTTGATTAAAATAGATTATGAATTGAACGTACTTGTGCAGAATGTAGCCAGTCCACAATAATGTCGAGCTGAGATAATGGCACTTTAGCAACAACATGCTATTAAAAATGTATGTAAAATTGTAAATAGTATTTTATTTCAAGAATATTTTTTTCGCGGCTTGGCTATTTTCAGCAGAACGCAAAGAAAACCTTCTCGTATCTGATCTATATCATATCTCATTTTTTTATTTTTTGTGGACTGGCTACTTTCTGCATAACTGTGTCCAATTTATATAAAGTACTTAACTAATAACAACTATAAAAGAACTTGTGATTGCTTCTAAGAAAATCAAATTAACAGGGGAGTATTGCCTCGGTCGGATACAGGGAGAAATCCCGGTAGGCCGAAGACTCCCAAATGGTGTTATTATTGCAAAACACTGACAACGCGTGTAAGTATACCTTTCAAATATGAAATAAAATTGATACTGTTGAATGAGACCAAAAACAATATAATTCCTATCGCATAGTCATTTTGTGTTCATTACATTTTATCGCCTACTGAGCCGTTCAATATTCGATAATAGGAATCATACATAAATTTTTATTTTACAGCGCTCGAAATGGACGGAGCGCACCGGAACGAAGCTCCGTCGCATGGAAAAAATTTACACACCTATTTGAAAATTAATACGAAACTTGTCGACACATCGTCGCTATAGGATTGGTTTCCCGAATATCAGTTTTTGTCGAAATCGACCTTTTAATGCAGAATGTTTTTTTGTATCTAATTGGACTAGAACCATCCCTTTCTTTAAATTACTTTGTAATGGTAATGAATACATCATTCATATGCTGTAAAAATAACAATTTAAATATCTCCATGTATTTAAATATAGGATTATGAAATTTGTTTTTGTCTCCTGAACATTTGATTCTATTCGGAAAACCAATCCTACAGCGATGACATGGTAAAATATAATAATATGTGTCGTACACCCTGTTTTCGCCTGCGACACTGACAACTTTTGCATGCCACAAGTTTAAAGACTGTTATTCAATATGATCGTCTGAGCCAGGTAGGTAGGTATATAACAAAAAAATAAACCACTTATTTGTACACAATACATAATATGAAACTAGATCCTAAATGTGTTAATATTTTCGGAAATACTATATCGAGCGCTCCGGTTAGTATTATTTTCCATTTCGAGCGCTGTTTTTTATATTAACACTGTTGTCATAAATTTCCCGCGACAACACATCACATGAGCATCATAGGTATTATGTATTTTAAAAAAAAACAACTATCACATATAGAGATGTATTAAATGGGTATGCATGTGACATAAAATAGTCACCAACTTATTTCAAATATTATACATCACACATCCTTATAATAGAACAATGCTTAAGTAATACAAAATGCAATATATGAAGGCGTCCCTGGAAAAAAGATCTATATGCAAAAACAAAATTGTTCAGGAGAGGGAAAAAACGTTTTATTCGATCGTGCGGACTTTTGGAGTTTTGGAGTATATCCAGGGCTCGAAATGGACCGGAACGCACCGGAGCGCCGTTCCTTTTCGTGAAATCGGTAAAGTTATCGCTCCGTCTCGTGGAAAAAATAATTTGACCGTCTGAGCTAGATAGGCCATATAACAAAAATCTAACAAACTTATTTTTATGAAATGCACATAACATTTGATAACTATATTAATATCTTCAGAAATTTTCCGAGCGCTCCGATCGTAAATTGTTCCATTTCGAGCGCTGAGTATATCTGTGTGTTCATGAAAACACTCTTTATCATTGACATTTTTTTTTAAATTTTTGGATAGGTAATAAAATAATCATATAGACCCCTTTTCTACGGTAAACATTTTAGTGTTGCTAATATCTCAAAAAGTGTGGCAGTTAACATAATAAAACTTTCCAACATCGTGAGCAATACTATATTATATAGACTCCTTTTCCGGGGACGCCTTCATATCTTGAACGAGGCCTACGGTGATATTAAGGGACAACTAAAGGGGATGAAAAAAGTATGTTAAAAGTTCAAACAATTGTTTACCTATAATATAAATCAGTTGACAGACTCTTAGAAGCGGGTTGCATCGCGACCAAAAAGCACACGAGCACCCTAAACAGCCTCCCCAACATCTTGATTGACTGTACACTTCACTCTCACCACCTCCGGCCGCTAGATAATTCAATCCCCATCAATATAAAAATGGAGCACGTACAGTCATCAAAATTCCAAGCCGGCAAGTTAAACAATTCACGGGGGTCAATGTATAAATAGTTCACCTATTGATGAAAGTCCGCGATGTCAGTTTCACTTTATGCATATCGCTTTTGTTAGCATATAAATAAGGCACTTTGTACAGATTCACCATTTCATTAAAGTATTCAATTATAAAATTACACTCTTTCCCAACATATCAACACCCCGTACACTGTAAAGAAAATAATATTTATAAATTTTAATATGCACATAATTTATTATAATTATTATACCTCCTAATTTAGGTAAATAAACACAATTTTACAACGCAGCCTTGCTCTATTTCCAAATAAGAAGCTCGATACAAATTCAAAATTCTTATTTCAAATTTCATTCGTACTGTGAAACGCCATATTATTACTATGACGAAATTTCGCTGATATTTTCACGGCAGTTCATAATGTGTCAAATCGATTAACATTGACCGCCTTTTAAATACGCGTCATACATAAGCAATCTAACCGGCGCGTGTTTCATTACGCGCGATTCGCGAATAACATTGTACCACGTAAGTACTACTGAAAACATACGATAAGAGAGAAATGAAATACCTATAAACGTAAAGTTTGAGCCGGCCTAGTCTATGAAAAAGCAGACCGTCCGCCTTGAAAGTTGAACATCGACTAAAATCAAAACGGTAAAGACAAAATGTACCCGTTCACTAGTGACTATACAAATAATCAAACCTCTCAATTAACGCTGCCCGGATATTAACAATAAATTATAATTGTTAAACAATCGATGACATACAGTAGGTAGACTATGATTTAGTGTCCTTACAGATTGACGTTCTTTAGAAGCGCCACAAACGCATCAAAAAACGCCGGCACCGTGCGCCTCGAAAAGTGGCGCCACTTTTACGTCAAGTAGGGATGTTATGTGTGTATCGGATCTAAATGTATATAAATATGAAGCCGGCATTGCTCATTCGGAGCACTTACATATTTTATAATTTTTGTATTTACTCTTTATACTGTTTACATATCGTTTTTCTAATACCCCTTAAATTTCTTTGTTTCCTCGTGTCACGTTGTGAACGTCTTGAATTTGTAAAGTTCACTAAGTATAATAACTCAAAAAGCATAGTTCTGAGATAATTAGGAAACAAGATTTTGGACAGGTTTAATATTCTATTGTAAGCAAAGATATTGAAAGACTAGTCCAATCTCTTTGATTGTAAGTATATCTAATTTTTGTAGATTTTAATGACATTCTAGGACAGTGTTTCCCAAAGTGTGGTACGCGTACCCTGGGGTACGGGAAGAGTTTGGTGGGGGAACGTGCTGCACCGAGCTTTGGCTGCGCCTGGTGCAACAAGCAATAATCCGACATCAATACGACATCCACGCTAGAGGGTTTATCGCTTGCGGAAGAAGAGCAATAATTGTTGGAATTGGCTTCAGACGGTTTCATTAACATTAAATGTCTAACTTAATTATATGTATTCGCTTTTTATATCTAAATGTAATTTTGTATGCTATATTGGTGTATATTTTGTTAGTAATGTATCAATACAACACATTTCTTAGATACTGGAGTCATGAAAGGGTGATAAAAATACTGTATAAAAAATGGGGGGCTTTTTGGCGCTGCCTAGGGGCGGCATTTTGCCTATGGACGTCACTGCATTGGGCAAATTAATAAGACCAAACGTTCGAATAAGACTCGTTCCTTTCGGTTATTTCTCTTTAAAGATCGCGCACCGATGTGTCTCTTTCGACAGCGGCAACTTTAATATTGCATCTCGAATGTGTACTTCATATGGAAGGGCCTCGATTCCGGTTTGGCAGTAAATTTTTAAGCGGACGTTTCCAAATCGGGAACATTTCGGGCAATAAGGTTACGCGAAACGAATACGTAACTACAGGTGAGACGCGGTTAAACGAAAATAGACCATCATCGATGTGGTTACAATAAGCGTACCTACTGAAAGAGAATGATTTAGTTGCAGTTTCCACAGAGTATCATCACAATATGTCTGTCAAATAACGTGCGCAATTTATTCAAATAATGGTTTTAATTCAATATTATAATAAGATTTAGAAAATGCATATTTTCATAGTATTCAAAAAGAAAATTTATTCAAAAAGAAAATTTATTAAAAATGGTTACCCAATGTTAAATGACGTGCCCCTTATGCTCTCAACCCCTCAATTAATACTATCGACAAGTTTTAACATTACACTTAATTGAAGTGTTACACTCAGGAAACTCAAAAATAATGGGAACTGAAATACATAACGGGTAAGTGCAAGAACGTAGTGGTCGCGCGGGGGTGGCGCGGTGGCGTCTTGCGAAACTCAAACGTATAACCGTGTGTAAAATGTTCGTAGACAGTGTCATTTTTGGGGCATAATACACACAGTTATACGTTTGAGTTTCGCAAGACGCCGCCGCGCCGCGCCCGCCAAATCGCTACGGCCGAGCACTAAGGCGATAGCAGGTAACCGACTCGAGTAAGGAAGAAACCGGGTTAAACTTACACACGTGTCAAGAATACGTTTTACGTCGAATACTGAAAACTGCTCTCGGTTTATGCATTTACGCTCATTTAATGTTGGTGTATTACACACACTATTGCACGTGCATAATGCGTGCTTCATTTTCGTAGGACACCACACATTCAAAAACCCTGCATCAATATGCGGCGTATTGAATATAGCCTATCGGTATTCTATTTATTATCTGTTCTGTGGTTACACTCCATAATATGAGTATAACCTTGATTCGTTTCTCAGCATCTTCAAGTCATAAGTAGGTGTAATAAATTGTGAATACTTAATAATACAATATTTCAATACTTTATTGGTAAATATAATAATTGTTTATAATAAAATTTATTTTAATTTTTACAAATTGGTTAGGATTAAATCGATAGATATTTCGGTGTTGACACCAGAGTCTAATTAATTATATAATTATTAATAATAACGATTTTAAAACAACGCTCTTTATTAAATTTACTTTTTACCCTGAACTGGAGAGGAGCCGAATCACGGAAGATTCTTACTACTACATTGCTCGAGATTTCTACAATAATTATTATTTTACTATTTTGGAAGCAATGAAAGACGATGTTTTCCTGTCTGTAATCGCGTTGTACAAAAAATATGACAGTTGATATTGTACTCTCAAATAAATTTTATTTATTATGAAATAACAAACACATGGTTTTGTTAACTTATTATACTATTTAATTTACTTAAAGACCGGTTTCGTCTTTAAGCATTTTCAATTGGTCTAATTATTGAAATACTACAAACAAAAAAAAAACAAAAAAAATAGGCAGATAGTGTGTTACCTTATAATTTCACCAAGAAATACGGTATAAAAATAAAGGTTATTTGATTAAACAACTATATCAATAGGCACTTACTTCAATTGTTGATCATTAGTAAATCGAATTAAGAGAGCAAGATTTTTTTCCGAATTCTTGATTATGTTAGAATAAATTCTATCACGTAAATGCATGCTTAGTTAATAATATTAATATTTCGGCTGGGTTAATACGTCAATGCTATAATTTCTCCGGAGTTAGTTATAGAGCAAACTAGATGATAATTAAATTTACAATACAATATTTACAATATGTCACGAGTCTCGTTGATAATGATTAATTATGTTTACGACATAGAAAACCCACTCGTTATCTCCGCCTAAGTATGCATAATGCAGCATTTTAAGCTCTAATTTGTGTTTTAAATAATATGATCTCGGTAACTTGCATCGGTCGTGCACTCGTCGCCGTCATGAATTTAGATAAGTAAGGATACCCCACGCCGGTGACGAAGTCATTATTTAAATCCAGTTACCAGGCAAATTGGTAAGGTCGATGTGTTACGTCTGGTTGGCTTTATATTGTATTTTAATTTTTAACATGACAGGGTGGAATAATTCAGTCTCATACTGATCGCAGAATTGATACAAGATTGTAACAGCTCAAGAAAATTCAACGATTTGAATTTTATCTTTATTAGGTAGGTAAAATATTATATTGTCTAATAATCCAAAACCATTATGAAACTGGACTAGAGGTTATAATATAAATCGTAGAAATAATAATTTAAAAAAAAGTTAATAAAGTCAGTGTTTGGTATTCCTTTAAATATTATGTCTTTCCTCGAGAGAAAAAAAATTGAAAAAAACACCAACAAATTCTATAAAAATGAAAAAACCAGCAGACCCCAATTTTATGGGCCCGGAATTAACGTTGTCCCGCTATTTACGTGTAGTTTCTGCAGTCCTGTTACATTTTAATACATTAAATTCCCGGTTTTACGTTGTTATATCCCGCAATTTACGTCTAATACATATATTCAAAATTTCGTATGTATTAAAATTAAATCAAATCAAATTTAATTCAACCCATTCAATTCAATGCATGCGATGGATGAAATGAATTCCAGACGCACGTGTGCGCTCCATTTATAGATATCTAATGCGATTGTAGCAGTTTCAAGAGAAAATGAACATTCTCGAATAGGCGATATACTATGCTCCGAACAAATTTGTATGATTTTTAATAAAAAAATAATTTATTTAAAAAAAAATCAATAAGTAAGTACCCTCCAATTTACGGGTTCTTTTAATTTCTGTTTTTTTGTCAGTCCCTTCAAAAACGTAAAATTGGGGTTTCACTGCATTCATATTCGCAATTGCAAATGTGGTAATTTCACAAGCATATTTATTTTAAATCAGTTAAATACTACTGCAGTGTGATAGTATCTATATAATTATAGATAATGAATAATCACTACTTATGTCATTAACACATTAAAAACAATAATTATTATATTGTATCAACCACGTTCTAGCACCACAGATAACGTTTTAATAATACGGTTTAGACTGTTTTCTTTATAATTTCGAATAATTTGAGTCGATAACCAATTAAATAAGTTGCTCCAATGTATTTTAATTTTTATCTATTCCTGGATAATAACAGTAACCATAGAACGAACAATGAAAATACATACTTAATTATAATTAAAATATTACCCCGTTATATTTTAATTATACCTACGCTTACGGTCAATAATTGCCCACTGCGGTCAATTTGCCGTAAACGAAAATATGTTAATACCCACGTACATTTAAAAGGTTGGCATAGTCTCACTATAAATACGTAAGAATTTCTTTAAGTTTGATGAATGATTCTTTCCTACGAAATACGGAAACAGAATATTGAAAATTGATTTAACGTCGGATGGGACTTGATAATCTTATTTCTAAGTTATCATTTAAAAAAATAATGATTTGTCCCCAACACCGTCCGCTACGTCTCCATGTCCGTTATGCAGGCGTGTACCGTGGCGTAGCCAACGCTAGACGCCCTTAATTTAAATGTTGTATATTACGGTCAACCCTGCTGGGAAAATACCTTCACGCTCTTCGTGAACTGTCGCAAACTTTTCGAAAGCTGAAGAATTTTTCCTTCGTAGATAAACAAACGTAGATAAGTCGCGAGGGCGGACCGTCCTAGAAGAAATCGGAAGCAAATCGGAGATTCTACTATGCCAAGCTGATAGACCTTTTTTTTTTTTTTGAATTATTAATAACCATGTCCTTGCTTTTTCGTACAAGGTGGTTGTTAGTAATTTTGAACAATCACAAACACCCAGGCTTTGAGACAAACACATAAATATTGTGTGTCCTGACCGGGAATCGAACCCAGGAACTCTCGGGTGGAAGGCAAGCGCCTTACGCACTGCACCACGAGAGCCGCCATCATAGACCTTGTAGGCAAAACCACCGTGTGAACTGTGGACCACAAATTGAAAAAAAAAATATGTTAGTTTACCGGACGCGGGGGGGGTTAAACTCGCGTTTTATGCTACTACAACAGTGACGACCTTTTTTGTAGTAAAAAAATACACTGTAACACTCTTGAAATCGCAGAGCGATATACCTACGTCTGACGTTGGGCGTTGCAGAATTGACGCCCACCACGATAATGAATTGAGGTAGGCGGCTGAACATGCCATGGTAATGCGTGCTATCACTTAATGTCTCTGAACAAATATTTAACAATAAAAAATAATAATTAAATCTGATAAGATAACCAAGTTAATCTAAAGCAATCTCATGCAATATACCACCTAAACGGCACAATATGCTCGTAGATTATAAAAAACAATCAACATCGTAAACATGTGTGACATATGTATATGTGTATATATCAGTCAGATCAATATTAATAAATAATATTGATCTATAAGCAAGCTCGCACAAACAAACTCAACGCAACCACAAATTGTATTGTCAACATCATCTATGCAATTTAGTTGACATTCAGAAAACAAATGTACTAAACTTAATGTAATGGATTGACTCAATATTTTTAATTACCTAGTAAAAAAAAATGCGCGTGCAAAATAAATTAGTAGCGACGCGGTACGCCTGACACTATTGTAATCTACCAAGCGCACGTCACCAATTAAGTGGACGCTCATAATAACCAGGGAACACAAAAATAATGGAAAGTCAGTTACCCTCTGGGTGGATAATCTCACTCAATATAGTTAACACAGTTTAAATCTCGAGTGAGGATGAATATGGGATGAACTTAACTCAATACATAATATTCGCAGAAACGCGCATTCGGTAATATTTGAGAACATTCAGGCGGGATTTAAGTACCTACGTGTCATAAAATACAAACTACATACTTAATAAACCGAATCAGGCTTTAAAATTGACGGTGCACGTCGAGGTTGAGAAATACCCTTGCAATAAAATATTAACTGTGAATCAATATTGTCATTTATAATTTCAGAATGCATCCGATATTTCCGCTTTCTTCGCAATGGACCGACAGAGCCAAATAATACTGCATATGTCGATATCTTAATGTCATGTTATTACTGCAAAATTGTAATTCTTGAAAAATCAACAAAAAAATGTTATTTTATGCTAAATAAGGATTTGAAAGAAATATATAACATCATTTACAAAAAAACACCCGTATCTAGTAGGTATTCTTAATATTAAATAATAATTCTTTCGGAAATCCTTTCAGAAGTCAACATCAACTATGTTTTTGCCGATTTCTCAAGAATCACTATTTTGTAGTTATAACATTATGACAATGATCATCATGGCCCCCACATCATGAACCGGGCCCCCATTCTAGGATCTTTGGCAGGCCCCCCTTCCCCTACCTATCTCTAAGGATAAAGGCAGTGTGTCTACAGTAGCGTTTCAAACGCTGTACGTGGTAAAATTAATGTGTAGGTATATTTAGTGTTTCTTGTTGTATATTTTAATACATCTATTTGAATTAAGGAGTTGTCGAGTGTCGATACACAATTTAAAAAAATATCGTACAACCATATAATTTTAAATAATAACATTAATGAAGGAAAATAGCGCCGCAGGCGACTTTTTTTTAGTATTAAAGCAAAATTGTGCTGTGTGTTTATCTCACTTATCTGGTCGACTGGCCTCGCCGAGACCCTCCTGAGCCCGGGCCCCCAGGCTAGAGCCCTATCAGCCCCCCCTTGTGGGGGCCATGATGATCATCGATATAATTATTATGAGACGGACAAAATACCTACTAAATTCCTGATGTGAACGTCTAGTGATGTCGATATATATATATACCTATATGTAAAACAAAAACACGGGGTATAAGAAAATTCCTGCGTTATCTATATAGTGTTATTTTTAGTTTTTTTTTTAAAGTGCCAAAATCATTATGTAAAGAACACAGATAAAAAAACCAATTATGGGGTAACATTAACGAAATCAGGCCAAGAACAACCGCCGAATCGACAATGCAAATAATTTATGTAAATGGCGCATTGTGCATCAACAAATTATTATATACTAGTATGTACCTATTAGGGTTTTATCATTATATTTTACCTAGGTAATAAGTAAAAATACAATAAACAATAAAACCAAAAATAATTTTGCATGACCAAGATGCAGATTATTATGATGTTGTCTGTGGTTTGGTTAGTAGAAAATTTTGGAGACCGCATACATTTATGGCACTATTAATATGTGTTCGTATTACATAATGCAATTTAAAAGCGTTTGAAACAAATTGTCGCAAATTAATGCGAATTGTCAGGCAACTTGAATAATTGAAGAAGGCCATTTTAAATTTACGTCGAAAACTAAAAAATAACATAAAATTATGCCGATAACGATTTAAGAAATTTCTTTATCTTTATCACCGCGTCCTTGACTCGGCAAAAATATTATTAAAATTTGACGTAAGTATTTTAATCATATCAGTTTAGCATGGTTCTCACGGTTAATGATTTTGCAAGAGAGAATTTATTCATACAATTTTATATTAATCCGTACAAGTCAAATTATACAGTATTATACTGCAATTATTACACTAGTCTCATAATTATACAGATCGGAATACACATTCTTCTACTTTACAGCTAGAGATAAGTTAGATCGAAATATGAAGTGGGAATGCAAATACCTAGTGTCTTAAACGTAAATTATTCGAATCTTGCATCCCCTGTTAAATAATGATACATTATATTTTAGCATTCACCTTCTTGATTATGTACCTACATACACATTAACAATGGCATCGGTAGGTATTATGTAAAAAAACTCCAACCTATAGATTTAGAGCAGCGTTTCTTCACCTATGGGTCGTGAACCAAAATGGGGTCGATTGGTATATTTAGTCAATTTGGTGGGTCATGAAATTAATATTCTCAACCAAACAATATTCTTGCCTTCATTTATAGTAACTATACATAATAGTGACTATCCATATGAAAATTTGAGGCGGCGAAGAAGCCTGTGTAATAAATGCCCACAATATAATTATTTTGCATTTAAATAGCTCAATATTCAAATAAATAAGAACAGGAGCTGTGTTTGTTATTGTCAGCAATAATTGTGAGTTGTTCATTGGTCATTTGATTACAGTATCTATCGATAAAATACATAATATTATTGTATGACTTCAATCGATAAGGTCCAACCCAAGACTCAATTATAAATAATTAATCACGATTATTTTCCTTGAAAATACGTAACTTGGAAGAAAAATCTCAGATACAGACCTGCCATACACATGGATTAGAAAAAAACATAATTGCTTGATAATAACATTTTGTTTGTTTTCAGTTTTTCTGTAGGATTTTTCAGATATGTAAATTATTATTGTAGGTGCCTTTCTTAAATCTAGTGTATATTACATAAAACAATAATTTCATTGATTATAATAATAATTATATTAACCAAGTATACTAGTGTTACACCTTATTCTATGCTAATGGTAAAAATAATTACAAGATAAAAATAACGTTTTTAAATTCTGTTGAACCATACAAACTTGACTTGACTAGCTTAAACGATCAAAAAAATTTGTACTTGACATGTCATATTGGTTTCCATAGTAACGCACGTATATATTAATAATTTAGTTGCTAGGACCCCAGACCCCTAGCAACCGATAATGGTGTAAAAATAACTTTTCATACAAAACAGAATTAACTGAAAATGAATTCAATTCTACTTAAAGATGGCTAAAGGTATTTAAAAAAAATGCATTGGCATCGTGTTCTGATATATTCTAAAAGTTTCAAATGTCTAGCTACTAGGAAGTTAGTTAAAAATCGAATGCAAGATTTGTACGGACAAAGAACCACCAGACAAATGAGAATACGAGCTAAGAAAAACGTTGTAATTATAGTGTTCCTTAAAACAACTATAGTACCTACCGGAACATTTTTAGTCTTAAATTTTTCAAAGATATAGTATTGTACCATAATAAACTACAGTAGATGTTGATACTAAATTGGGGACCGATCCTTACGCCATCTATGAAGCACAGTATTTACGTAATTACCTTGATGTAAGTTAGAAATTTGGTGACCATTACTGACGAAATTTGAAAAAAAAAACGTTTTATATTGATATTATTAAAAAATGTTGGTTGGTTCAACAAGGATAGTCAAGCGCCGCGTTCGCCAAATTCCGTGGGACCGTGGCAAGAAATAGGAGTAGCCAAATACACAGTGGCGCATTTAGTGATGTAGAGGCCCGACGCGACGACTGATGGGCCTCAACCCTCTACGATAAAACATCTGATTTAAAAATAAATCAATGCATTCAAACAAATTATTTTTTTATTATCTCTGTTAATTGTTTAATATTAATAATATGTGCATCCATATATACCTACATAAATACTTACAAGTTAATTGAAAAGAACTCGATAGCAAAAACAAATTTACATAGGGGGCGCATTTTATTGTTTGGTTCACTGTTCGTATCTACCTACTTTTATTAACATATTTTTACTTCTAATCAGTAGATATTATAATTCCTTCTTTTATGCTGGGATTTTGTTATGCTTTGGGCAATACATATTTTCTACTCAGTTTGTGAGAAATATGTACCTATCTTTTTTCAAGTCTCGTTATAATTTAATAACTGACTGGTAGGTGTTAACTCTTCGGAGGTACCCTTTTAATTTTTCTCACGAATCGGTTGTGGCATGATTCCTCGAGATTTAAAAAAAACGGTTCAAGGGTTCCGTCAAACAAAATAGTTTGGGAATCGTGATTAGTACCTCTAGTACTTACATACATATATTACGTTTTTGTTTGGATATTGTTGGATGTAACAAGGAAGGAAAAAGACGACAGTAACATAATAATTGTAATTATAAAACTACGTGTGGGTTATTTGAATGGACAGAGGTCGACATTGAAAGAGTCATACCTGCCATGCAGCATGCTAACCAAGAAATCGATACTGATCAAACGATAACTGCACAGTTATAAAATGATTTGCCTGTCACGCTAGCTAACTCTGTGTGGTTTGCACTCACGCGAGTGAAAGCATTCACGCCTCGAGATTAAAGATCAGCTGGAACCCTGAACTTGGCTACAGAGTTCAACGACGCACAATAAATCGCCAACCAGAGAGACAGCTCAACACTCGAGAAGAAGTGCGAAAGTTATTATTGCTCGGGTGAAACGAACGCAAATGAGCGAAGTTATATTTAAATAGAGACGAGACACTGTCTAATACAGGGTTTACCAAACTATGTTCCGCGGAACACCAGTGTTCCGCCGAACCTGAATAGGTGTTTCGCGACCATTTGGAAAGGTTTTATACACTACAAAATATTTAAAGATCTTCTACTAAGTAGAAGTAAAATAAGTAAAACTAAAATAATTAAAGAATATACTTCATATTGAAAGGCGAGTGATGATCAATCTCCACTGATGTTTATGACGTCGAGTATCTTGGCTCCCACAAGGAGGCGGGGGCTGACAGGCTTCTAGCCTGGGGGGCTGGGCTTACGGGGGGCCTGGCGTGAGAGATCGACCAGCCAAGTGATATAAACACACATCACAAACATGCACTATAGTAAAAAAAAAATGGCACTGTTTCACTTCAAGCCTACTAACATTTAAGAATATGTGGTTTTCCCATACTTACAATTTTTGATTATTGTCGATATTGGACATGTCGATATTGGACATGTCGATAATTGTGCATATCCAAACTGTGCGCATGAAAAAGATGGGGTAGGTATATTGTTTTAACTGACCGGCTGACAAGTCTTGTCAGTTTAACGACAGTTGCCAAAATTGGCAGAACGGTTAGCTGCGCTCATAAATAACCTACAAAATAAACTAAGTGTTCCGTTAAAATTTCCGGGTTTGCGAAGTGTTCCATTGCAGAAAACGTTTGGGAAACCCTGGTCTAATACTAATAACTATCTTATAGAAGCTTTACTTTACAAACATCGAAAAATTTTCGGGTGCACTTATTTTTTAGAAACAATTATGTTATACGTACTAATATTTAGTTTTCAATCAATATACCTATTGTGTCGAACGGATCAAACAATCTTTGTAAAGTTTGCTTAGAGACCTCCACCCTGCGAAAATCCATTTGGTCGGAATCCAACAATGTAGGTACTGTATAATATATACATATTGTGATATTCTTTTTTAACACTACAACAGGCCGTGAGGTCTAATGACAGTAGTGTAGAGAAACAGTAGAGTAGTAAGGTGATACATCAGTTAAACGGCAAATAATTTTGAACTATAGGCGTGACGAAATTTTGGACTCGCTGCCATTCGGAGAGAGAACGTCGAGCTGGAAACACGTAAATTTGTTTCGTGATGGCGACGGGCGTATTAATTCTCAAATCGTGTAAAGATGACTAAAAACGTTACCCATTTACTTTAAAAAGAAAACATGTCAATGAATATATTATTATTGTTACTGATAGAACAATAAACAGAACATTAAATGAACACATGTTGGATTTATGACAAATTAATTATATTATTTCGTTTGACATGCGTCATTTGCACCCGCGACCCACAATCCGCGCATCGCCTAGCCACGATCTTTATAGACCGTGTCTCAACTGAGGTATAACCTTACAATCCATAAACACCCAGACTTTGAGAAAATCACATAAATATACTTATTCCTCACTGGGATCGAACCCAGAACCCCGGGTGAAAACCCAGCGCCTTATGTAGAAATCTGAAATCTGCGGCTGAATCAACCTTCCTACATGCCAGCTGTCTAGAAACTAACAGCTGGCCTAGCGAAAATATGGTAATATTATCAAGTTCCGGAATATAAATTGCGATTATATTATTACTTTCTTCTTGCTAAATTAATATTAAATATAATTTTTGCGTCCAATATTTTCATATGTCATTATCAAATTTCCTGTAAGCCAAGACTCATCAAAACTTCGAAAACTCGTCTACTTTTTGCATACGTAAAACGCATGACTATGTTTGATCTGTATTGCAGATGCTGCTTCAGTTAGGTAGAATAATGATAGCCACACAATAGAGAGAATTGAGTAAAACCAGCCACAAAGACATGCATTACCAGTGATAAAAGAAATTTATATTACAGTAGTTGTGTAATTTTATCGGTTATAATTTGATATAATTTTCCTTATAGCACTTTCACGGAACGTTCGTAATGCCCCGTAGTATGCTATTTATAAAAACATAATATATTACCGGTTCATTACAGACATGGGAAGTAAATGCACAGGTAGATATTGCAGAGTATTTTTTATTTAACAGCTGGTTATAATATAAGTTCAATGACTTCTTATCTTACCATTGATTCGCCTTTGGCGTAATTTCTAGACTATTTTTTTCTACGCACACACTCTAATAATTGGGCCGTTTTAATGTGTGTTTGAAGGAGTGAAAGTGGTCGATCAGATCTCCATCACGCATTTGCGATAAACCGTGGTTTTGTATGGACAACAACAGTTTATCGCATAATTACGATTATGCAACATCATCGAAAACAAACTTAAGAGACCTTTCTATGATAAAAATTCACTTTAAAAATATATTAGATACTATATTGAGTACCTGAGTGTATATTTAATATAATTACAATGGAAAATATTCTTATCCAACCGAACCTTCAATAAATCAAACATTCGTTTTAACTTAGCTTTATATAACTGCAGACAGCAAATAATAAAAACTAAAAAGATTAATAATCGTTTTTTAAATGCCAGTAAAATAGCATTCAACAACTCTAGTAGTAGATGTATAATCAGTAGCGAAGGGTGGAGGTAGGCTGTTGATCCACCATAAATAGTGCACATTAAACTTTGTTAGTCATACCGTATTTGTTTTTATTGAAAAATCAATTAAACCCTGCCTAAATTAAACTATAATAGTTTTTGTTTATTTTGGGCGATACGTCAATTTATTTTCGTTGGATTAAGAATAATATATTAGGTACCTACACATATTGTTGGTTCATTTTTTTAAAATTCATTAAGCCCTGCCAATATAATATTATTCTTTCTATAAATATCAAAAGTTACGTATGATTTAATTGCATAATTTTAGATATTTCATAGATAGTCGAGTATTTTTTGACTATTATCTAATGGCATGGTTTTCGCAGGGTTTAATTGAAATTTGAAAGCCAACCAACACTATCTGTAAATTGTAGTATTATTTCAATGAAAACAAATATATATGACTGACAAAGTTTAATGTGCACTATTTACCTCCCACCCTTCGCCACCAATATAATAGGTAGGTCATTTTAAAAACCTAACCAGTAAAAGTAAAACATAAAATCACGCTGTCAAAATATTATTAAATTAAAAATAATACGTCAGCATGCAATTCGATCCATAACTAAGTATGCATTAAAATATTACGCCAAAATTATCATTTCAATATTTATCTTGTGTTATTTCTAAGACCGGTTCACGATCTACTTCAATATTTAAAAAAATATATACTTGGTATGCGATGCTTGGCTTCGGTGTCACGGCTGGCAGATTAACCTACAGTTTTCAGGTTTTTATAGTTAAAATCCGGTACCATTGCAACGCAATACAACAACCTGGAGGAAAAGGTGTTACATTTGCCAACTTCTATCTATAGTGACACAATATGTGAAAAACCACGAAGTGCTTCCATCCCCAGTTAATCCGGATAAGTAAGATCCTACTGACACCCCATTCGTAGTAGTTCATACGCATATAAATCAGTTAGGATAAGTAACATTCTACTGACACCACATTCGTAGTACGCGTACGCATATAAATCGGTCAACTTTGAGACAGTACCTACATAAGTAAAGTTATACAGTCGATATAACGGTACTTATAGTGTTGAAGGGACATTAAAGTTGTTTGATAGATAATGGTAGAGTTGTCAAAGTGTGGTCAGGAGAGATCGGAGCGGTCAGAGCACTTAATAAATGACAAATAAAGCGAAATGGCCGCTAAGATATCGCTTTCTAGAAGAAACCAGTATAATTATATATATAATAATATATCAAAGTGCGAATCATACATACCTACCATAGTAATGGAGCTTAATTCATACTGCCTATAAAATATTTTCTTCGTCTCGTGATCTGAATAAGTGACGGAATGTTTTTGCCAGTATATATAATTTTTATTTTTAACATTACATCAGGCCATGAGCCCCACTAATTGCAGTGTAGTGGCAACAGTAATGTACCTAGTAGGTATTATATAGATGTGTGAGAAAATCACATGGAATCAAACCTAGGCCCGCCAGATGAGAAGTCCATGCCTTAAGCCTTAAGCATTATACTACTATATTATGACACATTTGTGTGTACATTATAGGCTTGAAAAATGCAAAAAAATGCGTGGCAGAAATGAAACATCATTGCATGGCAATGGTTCTAAGTACGTTTGCTACATAATACATACATACAACGGAAATATAAAATACGTCAATTTTTATTTCCTATACAATTTCCATCGATTCACAACCTAAACCGAAACTAAAATATGTTGAGTATAAACACTCTTGCTTTGAATTGATTTACTTCACGGTACGCTACAACCCCGCGGCGTTGCTACAAGATCGATATACTCGATGGAGGGTGGGAAGGAGGCGCATAACGCCGTACCGAGGGAAATACCGCGATATTGTGATGTCTTTAAGCACGGAAGTGTCAGAGTGAACGTCAAAACAAATAATATAAATATGTAGGTCTAGTGTGGGTGAATATGGACGTTTTTCATATAATATATATGAAGCCCAAATAATATAGTTACTTACATAATGTTACAGCTACGAGCTGAATTGCGTGGTAAACAGCTTCCAATATTAATTTATCTTGATCATAATTACGTAAATATTATATCGTTCAAGTATGTACGTACGTGCATATTAAAGTCAATATTATTTATGAACCTTTAAATATTTAATGTTATCGAAAAATTAAATCGTTCGGCTCAAAGTGTGTAGGTTAGTACCAGGGATCGCAATCTCGGACATAATCATCATTCCCGGGATTTTGTGATTAGTATGAGAGATCCTGGGATTGTAGCACGTTTCAATTTTATTATATTCAATACGAACATTAATATGATATTGTTTAATAGGTATGACTTTGACGTACCAGAATTTTATATGATATATATTATGATATGATTTTATCTCTAATTGACTTACATACCTATTTCCTTGTCTTTCCCTTGTATCCCGGTGGTGTGTATTACGTATTTTTGATTGTTTTATACGGCCAACTGGATATTGCCCAATAAGAACTTCTTGTCTACATGCTAAAACTGTTAACTAACAAGCCCCTTCTATGCAGTTAATCGTACTTCCGTTTCAAATGAGGAACACCCCTAAATTTATCATTTCATTTTACGCTTTCGTGGTGTACGTATCTATCAATTTACGTAATTTGATGCCTTTTATAATAATATATATATATATATATATAAAACGATAAGAAGTGATATTAAAATTATTATTAGTAAACTTTTGATTTATTGCGAAGAAGAAAAGGAGTCACGTCTAAAAAGAGAGCCGATACATTATTTAAACACGCGTTGCCGCCATGACATGTACGTTACTGAGAAGTTTTCCATATGCTACTACAGCGACTTCCGGTTATATTCTTCCGGCTTGTTGTCGGACAGTACGTAAGAAACCGGATACGTCACATAACAGAATCATTAGGTATTATGAAGGGGATAGACAACTTGACATAAACAATACAAAGTAAATACGCGGCATTTTTGTTGCCGATTGAAAAAAATTCAAACAATCCCTAAATGGCGTCCAACGCGTTGGGCGAGAGCGTTATCTAATTATAAGGCCACTGCCGTTATAGAGGAATGTTAAAATAATAATGTGCTTGGTGGAATCCTAGCCGTAAATGAAATGCCTGTAATAAATTACTACATCATCATTCCCCAAAATTGAAATCCCGACATGACCCTCTGCCGCTCATTGAAACAACTTATATTATTATATCTTTAGTTCACAAAAATATGCTATTTTTCATAAATAACATAATATAAAAATTAATCCCGAAATCACGGGTTGCAAGCCCTACTTGGTACGTATTCCCACACACGTAGAAATTATTACGCTAAATAAAACAGCACACAAAATTTCGTACGTTCTTAACACTACAATTTAAAAGCGTTAATGAATTACTGGACGCAGTAAAGCGGTCATTAATCATCCCGAAAAAGTATTCTTACGATTTGAATTATTTAATTGTCCCGTCATATTCGAATGCAGAGCGCGGCAAACGGAATGCGCGCGCGTTCCATTTCCGAATCGAACTCTGGCGGCCGGCGACAATTTTAAATCATGGCGAACGCCAATAAAGCAGCGACCACCAAATACGGACCAATCGCAGTAATGAAATAATAATTGAATTTATTAAAGAGTCAATACGAGACGGAAAAATGTGTAGCCCCATAATAACTATGCTCAAGGACAGAATATTCGATTCGTACAGAGATATTTAATGAATGGTACATAGCTATCAATTAATCTCTACATAAATAATTGTAAGATATTTCAGTCCTACTGTGGATAACTACAACAGGACGCATATACTAATCAAGCTATTTGAGAACTGGCGCCTTGTTAAATTTGGGATCACAACTTATAAAATATATATTTTTTATCGTATATATGTCACTATACAATGTCACTAATAAATCTAAAAAATCTTAACACCACTGCACATGGATGTACTAAAATATGACTATATTCTAAAACATTAGAGCGAGAGGTTTAAAAGAATACTATTTTATGTAATAAAAATACTTTATGCAGTCATCAAATGTTTAAAATAAATATAAAGGATAATAAAGCTTGATAAGTACATAAATAGATTATCTACAACGTTTAAGGAATGTCCAGGGTTATGCTTTGAAAATACCATAAAGCTCCATTTTGACCTACGCTGAGCATGTGAACCCTTAAGCAGACCCAAAATGTTGCCGCGTATCGTTTTTTAATCTCTAATTATAGAGAAAATGCATACCCACTACTGATTATAGTTTAGTATTCCATGTCGGCTGTCGTAAAAACTTCAAAATTCTGAGATACATCTACTGAGGTTTACAGTTAGACAATGTCTTAAGCGCTGCAGACGAAACTAGTCCATATCTAAAGTAAAGGCACATGACCTATCCACCCACACAGGGCGACACTGGATAACACCAATAAAATATAATAATTCATAAGTTTCTTTGAGCTTCAGTTTGAATTAGATTAAGATTATCTAATTTAGTCAATATTAGTGAAATATCTTCTCATATAGGTTCATCCGTAGTAATTTCTAGAAACCCTGCACAGGATTTGCCGGTATCCACTTTGTTGCATCGTTGACCGTGATGCATACTTATACATAACTGTAAACGTACTGTTGGATCGTATCGTATCACCAAGACAAGTCCAAACGAATCATGATACAATACCCAGATATGCAACAACCCACCATTAGCAATCATGGCTCCCAGTACAATTTTTGATGGCGTTCAGCATATTATCTATACCTGGGCTCAGCCGGTATTTTCTATAATTTGATAAAATATATTAATGAAAACTGTCAGAGAAAGTAAATGGCGGGTTACAAGTAAACAAAATTTGATTAAATGACATCAAAGAAACAGTTGAGACTACATCTTTTGTCTACTTCAGTCTACAATACTGACGCCCAACCTGTTTTTTTGTTTGGAAGATTCCTTGACATGTTTTGAAATTTGAAACCCCCCATCTAGCTGACAGATAGAAATATAATAAGAATAACAATATGTATAAATAAAATCGATAAAGGTAAACTACAAAATACAAAGCAGGGTTAAAACATAATAACAATAACTTTTTAAAATAATTTTGTTGCCGTCATTTTCACTTTCCATTATTCGGTTCTTGCACTCGACGACCTACTACCAATACCAAGTACTTGTGACATGTGACGTTTGCCTGTTTTCGATCATATTTTTACTGTGCAACAAAGTTTTAGAAAATCAGTAGATATTTATCCTGATAGAATTATCCCCATCCGTATTCATCAAGAGTTAGATGGCGGTTTGTTAGCACCTATCTCACTGTGATCAATTACAAAATTAGTGGCAAGTTTTTCATCATCATAGAATCTGTGGGTGAATTCTAGTTGGGAATCGCTGATCCACATCAATAAAATTTTAGATACGAGAGTTTGAACTAACAACATTTGACATGACATGACATACAAAAAAAAATAAGAAATTTACATTATACAAACACAAATAATGTGACATTTTTTGATCAAAGTTGTTGAAAAAAAGCTGTACCTTGTACCTATTTAGGTATTTACTTGATGAATGTGAGAGACATAGTATAATTAAAAATGTTTTGTTGTTATGACAGTTGCGCGAATGCCAATTTAACTATTCTGAATACCTACACAAATCTCAATAAAATATAAGATACACTCACTCAGATTTCTCTACTAATAATATCATGTTCAGTACCTACTTGATGCACTTACGACTCCTACGAGTGTACAAGTCTGCCGACTTTATATGGAGGGGAACTTTCTAGACTGGTGTTATACCCCAAAAGGAAATATCAGTTCCAGTGACAGATTTTTACGTCTGGCATGAACTTTTATAATACACATAACGAACGAAGTCTTCTTCTTTATATTTTTATTAACGTATAGATAATCCAGATTACAAATTGTTGTTTTTATTTAATAAAACGCAATTTTTTTATAGTACTTATTCCACTTTAATGAATAAAATAATAGAATAAAGTGGAATAAGTACTATAAAAAAAATTGCGTTTTATTAAATAAAAACAACAATACAATGCAGTTCCACCATGAATTGACAGTTAACAAAATAAAAGAAACCAGATTACAAAGTTAAACAAGATGCATGTAAAAGCTTTTATAATATGTGATTCCCAACAATCCCAACCGGGCTCCGCGAAATTTCTCAAAAGCTTGCGATGAGAATATTACTAGAAAAAATTTAAGCAAAACAAAACAATACAAATTGAGGAATAGAGTTTTCAGCAGTAAGGAGAATCACTGTTTAATATGCACGATTTCTTTTTTTTTATCAAAACGTTTAAAAATTTCACGCCGACATTACAGTTTCTCACAGTACATATAGGTATATTGTTATAGTTACGTATTGTTCTATTTATTTTTAAGTGTGGGTACTTTATTAGCCTGTCGATTAGTTTTCGACAACGTGGAAAGATGTTTCGATAACCCGTGGTATAAAATAAATATTATTTTAATATACTTACATATTTTTAGATTCCGAAGAGATCGCAAAATTCAAACCTGCTTAATAAAGTTTACTATGGCACACCCATAACTGTAATATTATAAGTTATAACTATAAGTTATAAGTTTATAAAGACAATCGTGTCCCTATTATTTACTTGTGCAACATAATAATATTTGGCATTGTCATAAAAAAATCGACACCAAAATGCCGGTCATATCCAGTTTCAGAATGATGTCAAATATCGAGATAAATATTGTTGATTAAATTCTAATTAATATTGATTATCCATTATTAAATTTGATATACGTAATTCAAAAATATACCTTCCCATATCAAATATCTCGCTAGATAACAAATGAAATCCATCTTTTGTTACAGGTTACAACCAGTTATATGTATGCATGCAGAAAAAAATCAACAAGTAGACATAAGTAATATATATTTCTGTTACGTAATTATAGGCAAAAAACTACACATGCCAAACATACGTTCAAGGCTTCCAAAGACAGAAATTCAATATTCACTTCCTACTTGTCAAATAGACGAAAATATTTTTGAAAAAAGTGGTTATTGAAGGAAAACTACGATGTAAAGAATCATTAAGATGCGAATATTGCAGATATGGGCAGTGTTGCCAATTATTGTTGTTGAAAAAAATATCCCAGACAGGGTAAAAGAAAAGCTTGATGTCGGACAGACGTGTTTATTTTTCGTCGAGAAACCACTATTTTCAATCATAAGTCGTAATCATGAACATTGCTTTCACGAGAAGAACGAATGAAGAAGATTTTTTTATTTCGTAAGTAACGAATAAATCATACAACTAAAAATGACAAGACACGAAATTTGGCTATCACTTAATCGTATAAAATAGTATTGTGACCGTTATTTTTTTTATTTTAAAATATCGAATTACATTAAAATAATGAATTACTCAAAAATCTTTTTGGTATCTTCGAAATAACTATGGCTGTGGCAACATAAGTTTTAATGATAAAAATATTCATAATTAGATTTTTAATGAATGCATTTTTAAATCGTCTAAATTATTATAGTGAGTTTATCTTTTAATTTAAAAAATAATTTCAATGTATTGAATACGTATTGAAAATTTCAAATGAAAATTATTAGTAAAATGTGTTAAGTAGGTACTTAAATTGTAGTTTCTTTCAAAAACGTTGATCTCACGCGTAATTATGTTTAGTACCTACTACATTTTTATTATCAATACTGATTTAATGAGAAATTTTAAGCTACTTGCGGCGCCAAAAAACGCTAGATTTAACGACATATGCCAGACGTGTATTTTCCAAGTTGCATAATATTAATAAATGATAAATCTGACAATTAATATTAATAAGTTGGCAACGCTGGAAATGGCGTGTTGATGGAATGCGAAACGTAACGATATTATATTATAATATACGAATGCAGACATATAATTATTAGTGATTAATAGTGTTATAAAATAATTTAAGCAATATAATATTTGACCACAATTATAATATTTCAAGTGTTTTTTTTTGTACGAAGCATAGCAAAGGTTATTTATTCATCATAGAAAATATGTTTTCATTTTCAACTATAATAATAATTCATTTTTTTCGGAGTGCAGTACTTACGTAAACATTTGTAAATGTGCGTAAGCACGAACTATAAAACGTCATTCAGAACAGTATGAATAGTTTTATAATAATTAAATTATACAAAAACAATTATTGTTATTCAAAACAGATACCTACCTATGTAAACGTTTACTACCACGTGATACCCAGATGGTACCTACATGAGGTATAGTATAAAATCAGGGAACTTAGAAGTAATTTTCTGTGTGCTAAGAGATCCTGCGGAAGATCTTTAGCAACATTCGAAAGGATGGCATCGTTTTTCTACAGTTTTCCGAATCCGTCATCCGAGACAACGGTCTGATGTGGCAGCCTCCACAGGTCTTGTATCGCCGCTTGTTCACATAACGTCAGTCATCACAGATCCGTCATTCCCGCATCCGGTAATTTTGCTACATCGGATCAAGCGCTTGATCGGCCCGAAATTTTCTAGGGCGGCGTCTTATACACGTGCTTTGCTTTATCTTGAAATAAGGAAGCTATGCTTGTGGGACAAAACAGCGAATGAGGACGAACAAAGACGATTTTGACGTATGCCAGGTAGGTATCTAAAGACTCTAAAGTAATGGTAGTCAACCTTTTTTTTCACCACGGCAAAATACATATATTTGTAAAGTAACGCGGGCCGCATCACTACTGGTGTGACGAAAAAAATCATGAACCCCCCCTTTTTTACAAAACATATTTGAGATTTTTAAAATTATAAACAAAAGTAATGTGTATCCAAGCGTTTATTTCAAAAGTAAAAATCATGTTCCTGATAATAAATGTGTTTCGGGCCGCATACAAAAGCTTAAAGGCCGCATGCCGCAGGTTGAGTATCGCTGCTCTAAAGCGTCGATCACGGGATGGATTGTGGTCCATCGCACCCAAGCCCCACTATATTCAGACCGCGGCACGGAACTGTGAACTTCGATAGTAGAGCTAGTTATTGCTTATACCTGCTTCGAATGCAATAACGTTTATAGAAAATTATTCTGAAGTTGATTGAAAAAAATGGTAAGTAATGCATTAATTAGTAATATAAACGAAATATTCATCTAGTACGACAGGTTACTGCTTTCAAATCGAAATGAAGCCATAACTAGCACTACCATCGGAATCCTTAATCAGCTTAAATTAACCATAAGGAAGCCCGTGTATCGTCGTCGTCTCACTTAATTCGTATTACAACACTCACTGCCTACCGCGAAAGTGAGAGAAAGAAAAGATGTGAATTCCCGCGCTTTAAACCGAAGCGTAATTTCTTTTTACCGTCGTGCGACTCTCTTTTCACAGTATAACAATAGTGCAATGCGTGTGCAAAGGAAGACCTAAACTTCACTAACAACGAGGAATTGAGTATTTCTTTGTAATGATGAAAAAGACAAATAATGTTGTTTAACTTGTCACGTTTCTACGTCAGCCAAATTTAAGACGTAATGACAATGAGTATTGATACCATTGCCTGACGACGTAGGCCACAAAATGTCTTTGGAACTCTATCGTTGATGAACGTTAGTAAACAAGACGTGTTTTTCTTTTACCCACCTTTTCAATATAAATAGTCATAATTTACATGTATTTGCATATAATTTGAATTTGACTAACGGTGTAGTATAAACAGATGTTTAAACATCGGTCCAGTTGGTAAGACTTAACAATTTAAAAACACCAATACCAGGTTTACCTATAGATTTTAGGTTGCGACAAATGTATGCGTATCCTGATAAAAAGTATACATACCTAATGAGAAAAAAATAGGTAAGTAAACACAAAAATGTCGGCAGAAGTTTTTACTCATTGAATTAATAGAACAATTATTATGATAGTTTTGAACAAAAACGAATGATTCACATGTCGTTGATCCAGCGCCACTGATAATAATTTGTTCCTATACTCATTGAACCTGTGTCTAGGGCCGTCAAAAAATTTCAATACTTTTTCTCTCAATATGACAGCCCTACAGTAGCGAAGGGTGGAGGTAGGCTGTTAAGATTTCCCATAAATAGTATTACGAATTTGTTTTCATTTAAATACGACTACAATTGACAGACGGTGTTGGTTAATTTTTAAAATTCAATTAAACCCTGTGAAACCAAGCCATAATAGATAATCGTCAAAAATACTCGTATATCTATAAAATATTTTAAATTATGCAAGTAAATCAATCATACATAACTTTGGATATTTTATAGATAGAATAATATTTTGGATATATTGTACTTTGGTTTAGGCAGGGCTTTTAGTGAATTAAAAAAAATGAACCAACAATATGTGTACCTACTTAATATGTATTCTTAATCCAACGAAAACAGAAGAAAAGTGAGAATGAAAAAGTGTGCACAATTTTGTCGTATCGCCAAAAATATACCAAAACTATTATGGTTTGGCTTAGGCAGGGTTTAATTGATTTTTAAGCTAACCAATCGTCTGCTTACCTGAATTATTGTATGTATTGAGATTTCTTAATCATTATTACTCCGTATATCCATAGTGCGGCATTAGTTGTTTTCATACATTTATGAGTAGGATACTGTTCATATAATATGATATTTTAATACATACGGATGGAAGAAATAATTTGCAATATTTCTAGTGATTAAATAATACGTTAATTATTAAATAATTGTTGTACTTAATTCAATTATTTTTATTTGAATAATTGTTTGATACTGACTTTTCGTCATTGGTAGGTACTCAGTTTTTTTAATTGCATATTATAGGTACCGAACAAGACGCAAATTTACAGGTAAGTATAAATTTAATATAAGAAATTTATGTAAATTATATTATGGTAATGCTAACTCAAGAATGCACCGATATCTATAATTGTATGCTAAATCTAGTGTCTTCATTAAAAGTGTTTATCATACTAATAAAAATCACAATTGCATGGTAAAATATTTACGACCTGTCTAACACGAAATAATATGCGACAGACAATCATCTCGGTTAGAATGTGTTGCAATTTACGCCACAAACTGAAGACAGGAAGAAAGTTAACGTCAAAGTTACAATGAGATAATAAATTTAATAAACAAATAATAGTGGTGTGTTACGATCGCGGAATTGGTTAATAAATCTGTTGTCGACACGAGGAAGTTATCTCGCAGTGATTTAACGACGGATTTAACCGTGGGCATGATATTAATGTTAGAGAAATATGCATCGTAATAAAAAATGTAACGGAAATTTACTTTACGACTTGATAAAATAACATTGTTTTTCTATTATTATTTTCTTTCGACCACGTCCGATCCTAATAGGATCATATTATGGGCCCCCACAGAGTGGAGTTTTGTATTAACAGATTTTATTTTTACGAGAAATGGATGTCAGCCATTTGCTCAACCTATTAGGTCCATACTCTGACTCATACAAAAATTGAAAAACAATATGTGTGCTTGCCAGACCGAGGATTTGAACCTGGGACCCTCGACACTATAGACCGGCGCTTAAGCCACGCGGCTATCGTGGTTTCTATTGTAGCGTTCATTAAATTGTCCATTTCAGCATTTACAATTTCAGCTTAGTGTGATCCTGACATTTAAAGTAACAACATGGCAAACTAACGTCGCTGTGTGGGCCTATTAAGAAACTTTTCGGCTTGGAATAACGTACAGTTATATTTTTTTTACGAAGGAGGGAAAGATACCTAAAGTATTCAATGAGCGCATGGTGGTAGTTTATAAGGAGAAAGACCACACCTTGAACTTTAAAATTTAATTTTGAAGCTAGCCATTAAATTATAATAGAAAGTATATTAAAGGTGAATCTTACACTCTGGACTTGCGGAAGAATTTTGCAAGAAAATTGATATCACAGACCAGACCGACAGAGTTTGTTGAATACTTTAAGAAAGTGCTTCGTGTACGTGAGAGAAAGCTCACATAAAGCTCCTTTACGTCAACTCTCCAGTGCACATATTGCCAGTGATGCGAATGAGAATGTATTATAACGATAGAATTTTTATTTCTAAAACGTGAACTTCGATGCAGGAGACGTGGACAAAATGCATTTAACTGACAAGTACCTAAGTATATAAAAAAAAACAAAAAAATCGTTGTGATCTGTCTTCGTTTTCCTGCTGACGTAGATACTACAATGAACGATTGGCCATTTTAGTTAACAAGAAAAATAAAATCGGTTATAACAGATCGCTTATTAAACGTTGTACGTAGCGAATCAAATTTATAATATTGGTCTCTTTATTTATAATGATAGCGTTAAACCTATATATATATTTATTTAATGTATCCGAACTTAAATATCTCAGTGCAGTAAATGTGAAAGAGAAAATACTATTGTACGTTAAATTCACCTGTATTGTCAGTATTTATTTAAAAAAAACAGCGTAAATTAATGCCACCATACCTATATAAAAAACGTTGGCAACACATCTGACGCCGTTTATTTACACGACACGAGCATCGCGACGCTCAATTTAATATTCAAAATGTGATAATAAAATAATAATCAGAAGGTGGGGGGTGGCACGTGCTCCTGTATTCAGCATCACAAACGTAAGATATGATAGGTACCTACGTATCTATGTTGATTTTTTAAATTATCATATTACAATTCACTAATGACAACATTTAAATTTAATTTTCAAAAAAGAAACTAATATACAAAATAAAGTAGTTTACCTACTACGCATATTGTATTAAACTAATAAAATCTGGTAAATATGTTATTGTATGGTATTAGAATATATTATATATCTCATAGGTTTCTAGAGTCCGATGAAGACGTTAGCCCCCTCTTGAAGAGGTTTCTTATTAGATTGTTTCACGCGAAATGGTTTACCAATAGCTCAACCCATAAAGCTCATCCATATTGCGTATTTATACACACGATGATAAACAGCAGTATTTCAGACGCATAAGTAAACCCGCGACCCAAGGCTTCGAAAGCGGGCATTTTGATACTCGCCCATCGCGGATCCTTCCATCCACCTGGAAGCAAGTGCATGTGCTAATAGCGCAGATTACGTTATACAATTATACATGTAAAGTCTTTCTGCGATAACAATTTCATGATAAACAAGATATGGATCAACGATTCAAACGGGAGTTTTTTGACATTATCATTTTTATCACACAATGTGATAACCTGATAACATAAAACAATATTGCAACATTAAATTCTCTCTAAAACTAAGCCGAAGTCCCTAGATACTGTTGTGTTATCCAAGCTTAATAGAATATTAATAAGGATATTGCAAATTGCAATTATAACAATGTAGACGGCGACGCCGGAAATCGTTATACTGCCAGGCGTCGGTGCACGGCGTCGACGCCGCCACCGTCTAGGAATAACCCACAGTAATTATAACGCATCGGAAATTCCAAAGTAACTGTCACCTTTCTGCATTATAAAAGCGGGTACAATTATATTTTGAAAACCAATGGAAACAATAGTGTTAAAAGTATTTTTCACACCACCGTTACATATTGATTTACATAATATGCATGAGAAGAAATTCAACCATGTAACTAGTTTGTATAATCGATTACTATAAGCATTTTTTTCTAGTATTAGGTAACACTGCATGAATTGCATATAAAATATTATTATTATATGGATTGGGTGTTGCGATATTTACTCGAATAATCTGACTTGACAAATTAATAAACATAAAAAAAATATTAATATTGTCATTTGGATCATTTCAAATCCCAAGTCCTCGAATTCCGTAGTCTTCAGAATCGATACACCTACTTACATGGCACATAAGACCGTATTAGTATTAAACATAAAATTTGAAATCATGGCAAAGAAAACAGACGGTAGTGAGGATTACTTATAAATTCGTATTAATACCCGCAGATAAGAGTGTTTTCGAATTTTAGTTTACAATATGAATTCCATTCCGGATAATATTCTGCAAGAAACGTCAATATTAGCATTCAAATACATACACATGTACATTAATCTTTGATGCATTCGTTTGTTTTCAGTAGGATTGTAAACATTTCAAGTTTCAATATTGTTCAGTGTGTAATGTTTTTTTTAGTCTAATTTAAATAAAATGTATCGTTTCTCCAGAAAACTGTAAAACTAAAACTGAAAGTAAAAAATTTAACTGAAAAAGTAAAACTGTATAATTTAAGCGAAGAAAAATCTCGTCGCATCTCATCTCAAATAATGAAAACAATGTTGCTGTCAACTAAAGATACAAGTGGGTGGCTATCGGAATCTATCGACGGTAGTTTATCATATTTATGTACTGAGGTATTATAATTGTTACGATAAGCCGTATAAACTGTCAAACCTGTCTATCTCTGTAAATACTAAAATTAATATTAATCTCTAATCACCAAAAGACAGTATGTACCTCACAATATATAATCGGTGTACCTACTGAACTTTCAAATGTTCAAATAAAATAAATAGAATGTTAAATATTGATATTACCTACCGAGATTCCGGATTACATATTATACTGCAAAGATTTTTCAGCGTATTTATGATCAAAGGTTACAAAGATCAGTTTTCTTTTATACTGCAATAAATAACATACAATTCTACGAATAATAGTGAGTTAAAGAATTTTATTTCTACAAACGTGTGACGCAAGAGAATATATTAAGTACATATCTCGTGCATGCCTGTCTAGCGTCAACGGGTCACACTCAAAGGAAATTTCTAAAAAAATATTACAAAAAATAAAACAGTAAATAAAAAGATGCCTTGTCATAAAAGTGATAACAACGAAAATGAAGTTCTTGACATTAATGGAAACGTACTCAGAGGTAAACCGATACGCAAGTCAAAGGAAAAACGTAGGCGCCTGTCTACGCGAAATAAGTACTTAACTCAAAGGTTGTATGTTATATACATAATTATTATTATCACAACATGGCGTAGGCCGTAGACCGTAGGCAGTTAGGTAGGTATAAGAATCGTAGACGTACGCTGTACACTCGGTTACTGTGCGCGTAGCAACAGCTGGGTACCTACGTTAAATTATTACAGGGGCTTTTACTGAGTTGATTGTACCAATAGACAGAACGTAAGTGGCTGATCGACTAATCGCCATATATGCTGTGGACAAAAGCATCCACGTCATGGCAATATAAGATTAATATTCATTGAAAAACATACATCGGTCAGAATTGGTTGGGTCTAGACTCGAGAGAACAAACTGGTTTTTTTGCTATTACGATCCAAAAAAGAATACAAACGTATGCAAAACAACCGAATTCCATCGTCGCAAAACTGTATTTTGAACATTTTTGTATACCTGCTTGTATATTTACTTTACGCCAATGACATCCAACCTAGTTTTTATGCATACTGACAACTAGCTATTGTCACCATATAGACCTCTAGGTCCACACCGTGGAATTACAAAACTATGGAATGACTGCATGTGTATTATTGTGACACTTGTGAAGTCAACTAGGGGAATTGTGCAGTTGTGGTGTTATTTATGGGCATCAACCCTTAAAATAGCAATCATTATATTTCAATGCTATATAAGTAAAATTTAAGTCGTCTACAATATATGTGTAATCAGTTTGATAGCAATATGATCTACTTACGTTAAGATTAATTTAGAACGTTTAGGTGGACACTGTTACATGTATCCTTAAAATAGTTTATATTTGACTTAGTCATTGTACTTCCTTCTAATTTATGTAGGTATAAATTACACTAACAGAGGGGTTGAATGGGTTATAATTTCATTTTTTTCGGGCACAGGCTCGTGTTCGCTCTACAGATAGGTACCTACTGCCAGTAGAGTGACTTGAGCCAGTGTTGCCATAGTACCCGCCTCGTAGTGAAATGCTTTTACAATCTATTACAAAATATTATATCGTTGTTAATAATGATGACGATGCTGTGGTGTCAGTACATACATAACGATTTCGTTGTACATGAAAATTGTTAATTGTTTTGACAATTGCCAGAAAATAAATATATAATCGGTCGTGTTCGCGCTACCAATGCTGTCAGTGGAATGACTTGAGCCAGGATCGCCACATTTATGAATCCTTCTGTAATATTTTTTAAAACATTGTCTAAATCTATCATTCAACTGTTTCGTTTGTGCTTCTTTTTCTTAACATGTTTCATGGAAAGTGTAATTTGTAATCATCGCCGATGTAAACAAATAAAATTGAATTTCTCAATATACATGATTGGGAATATGCGCAGAAGACCGGTGCTCTGGAGGAAAACAATGAAGAAGGACAAGCTCAGCGCCAAAAAAGACGATGCACGTATTACCCACTACAATTAACACGTTTACTCAATAGGTGCATCAGTGGGTAGATATATAATTACATAGTAAAACCAAAACAATATTTACAATATCACTCAAGAGTGAAGAGATATTAGGCAAAGATTACAGTACGATTTCGGAATAGTATCATTGCAAATTCTCACGAACGGCTGGCGAAGCAGTGAGTTTTTTCTAACTCGTCGGATAAAAAGACAAGAATCTAGTAACTGCTTACGTCTATCTATTCCGTCTGGTGTTATTGAATTTCATCATGCGACTTCTTTGAATAAGTCACGGTTTACTGAAAATATGAAATCGTATACCAACTGTGCAATCATTGCGACACCTGGAGTGATAAATTATTAGGTATTATTTTGTATTATGATGCGTTGTGGAAAAAGCCACCCTCTACAACTTAACACACAGGGAAAACTCTAGGAAGGCAACTACCATGACTGGAGAATCATACATGGTCACAAAAGATCACAACATCGTTATTCCGATCAATCAAATGACAATTTTAACAACCATCGGTGTCCGTCGAATCATTCATTTTCTTTATAATGTCGCTGGTGTCATAGGGCCGGATGCTGAGACGCTAGTGAGTGGTGACACTACTAAATAGTGACGGGATTAAGAAATGAATTATGAATTTCAATTGAAATTCAAGTTGACTTTATCTTGTGAATACATGAAACATAATGCTGTATTTGCTTGAACTCCATGTGCGACATATTTGATTGTTTTGACAAAATACCACATGCGTTTCTCCAGTCTGCCACTATAAGGTGGTAATGGCACTTATTTGAATTATGTCAATATAACGGCGACGTTTCCGTATTGTTCCTAATTTCAGACATATAATTTAATGTTTAATAAACTATTTTAGGCATAGTAGAAGGTAGGCTACCTATCGGGGCATCAAATTTCCAAAATTCCAATAAAATGAGTAGGTATGTATTAATTTTATACCATAAGCAATGTTCCCTGTAAGGAGTGCGCGTGTGCGCGCGCACACCTACCGAAATGTGTCCACACACAGGTTGTTATCCCCCGCACAGTCCTCACACAAAAATAATTTAAAAAAAAGTTTCCTTTACCAGAGTTTAGTTTGCTCGAATGCACGAAACCATTACTTAAATTATTTTTGCGTGAATCAAAATTTGTTAGTGTTATTATAAAATCACCGAAATTAATAAATACCTTAAAAATATAAGTGTTAATGAAAAATTGTGTGTTTGTGGGGGGGGGGGGGTGTAAATTTTACCGCACGGTGACACCAACCCTAGTTACACCACTGCTCAGTGCGTTGATGATCCGCACACATAATAGAAAAATTAGAATGATTTTTTTCGATAATGAAAAAAAAGATGAATAATACAATAGAAAATAAATGCGTAACTGCGTGCCTTAACCAACCCTAGATGGAGGATTTAAAGATCTCAATTCTAAAAATTCTAAATCAGCTTATTGCACGAAAATCCTCTATAAAACCCACTTTGGCATGTATATGTATTTTACATACCTATATATGCTTTTAATTGCGCAGTTAATAAACAAATAATATTTAGATAGGTATTTATTATTACAGATTCATTGATATAAGATAATTAGTTGTTTTGCATACTATCACAAGGTAGTAGGTACAATAACTTACTACGATTTTCCCTAAACAACGTAGTTGAATGATAAAATGTAATAATATTATTGTGTATAGGTACTATAAATACGGTGGACCACACGACCGGCGTTATATTAGAAATTAGATGGGTAGTTCTTTATTTTAGGGTGTTTCTTAAGGGGGAACATGCTCTACGTAGGTCATAATGGAGCTTTTGTTCTATTTTCAAAGCATGATCCTGGACATACCTTAAACGTTGTAGATAATCTATTTATATAATTTTGAAGCCTTATTATCCTTTATATTTATTTTAAACATTTGATGACTGCATAAAGTATTTTTATTACATAAAATAGTATTCTTTTAAACCTCTCGCTCTAATGTTTTAGAATATAGTCATATTTCAGTACATAAATGTGTAGTGGTCTAAAGATTTTTTACATTTATTAATTTTTAAACGCATTTATAAAACCATCAGTATAATTTATGTCGACATTATTATAGTGAAATATTTACGATAAAAAATTATATTGATAATCTCTGTGATCCCAAATTTGACAAGAATTAAGCATTTTATTATTCAAAAAATGGGCAAGATTAACACATTTGAAGATAATTCTAAAGATACTAATTATAAGCTATGTCTTTGACCATTCAAGTGTGATAAAAATCCTACGAATAATGATTGCTTTATAATAATTATTGACCTAAGAATAAGGTAGTGTTTTTTTTTAAATACGCCATTTCTTTTGGCATTCCCCAGTGGTTAAGCTGCAACATACGGCCGTAGCCGTAGTTCGGTGGAACACGAAGATCTTTTAAGCGATGAAATGCTGGGTCTTACTCTGTCACTAATACCGTTGGTCTTTCCTTAAACAGTGAACTGGGAAGTAGCAGAAGTAGGTACTTACTGTAGTTTTTTAGTGATGATGCTGATGTGAAGAATTTGACAGTCACGTCTCATTCTTTCATTAAGAAACCAATGTCAAATATCAGAGATATTCATGTAATTTTAGAATCACTAATATTGACTGAGACGCAATAAAGATAAAACGTAAATTTATGTTATATTCAGTTGATTTGGCCGTAACTGTAAACCTACTATTTGAGTAGGTATGCAAATTTAAAATTGCCAATATACAAATAACGTAAACAGAAATAAAGCCATTATCAGCAACAGTAAGCAGTTGTGGTCATGCCAAAATAAAGGTCATGTCCACGTCGCATGCAAGGTCGTTCGGAATTTACAGAAATGTGTGCCCAAATAAAACCGTACGCGTTTCCTAGTTACAACTTTACTCGCTTACTATCTGATTGATAATGCGAAAATAATTAAATATAATATGGAAAAGGTCAGAATGCGTCTGTTGTCGGAGATTTTTTTACTAATTTTTTTAACTTAATTGGCGTAGTAATGCAGAAATATACAATAGCATTTGTCAATGTCTGGGTATTTTTTTTACTTAGTACCTAATAGCGTCCTTTCGCGATCTTTTTAGTTTTTTAGAATTTTGATTAAGTATCTACCTATATAAACAATGCCTAGTAACTTTACTATATTCCGTGTCAGTCGAACGTTTATTTACATTGGTGATGGTGCATAGTGCCCGAAATCTTAAATCAATTAAAATTTATAATGTTATAGTTAGATAATAATATACTTATTATAAAGTAGATACAAAAAACATAAAGTTGAATAGGTACCCCTTGAAATACGCTTGCTTACCACTACGGATACGCGAATCGTACATTGAGAATCATTGACCCAGAGTTGAGAAAGGGGTTCAATACTTTTAGCCGATAGTTCAATACTTTGGCATCAATACTCCTCTCTGAATATCGAAGCGTGAACCATACGTAGAAGACAATAGGTACTTTACGTTAGGGAGGGAAATTTCTTTAGAGAGAATATAATAAATTATTTTCAAATTTCAGAGTGTTTCTTACGATACGATACTTTTGTAGTATATTTTTTATAATACCTACTGGAATCAATACTTTCTTTCAGTATATACCAAACGATCTTTACGATAAGATTTTTTTTTCATTCTTACAGTTTTATTGTGGACGGAAAAATGGACGACGAAGACAAAAGAAAACCACACGGTTTTAAATGGTATTTCAGACGTATATTAAGAGTCTACCTACTAGAGTATGCAAGTGATTAACATACATTTCTGGTAAAAAAAAAATCCAATACAACATCCACCCAGTATCGAACATGGTAATTTACGTTTTACTTGTGAACACATCCAGTGGCGCACCCAGGGGGGGGGGGGGGCAAGGGGCCCTGGCACCCCCCAAAATTATCAGAATGATTTTAAACATTGAAATTGAAAGCCGATAAACTATACTTTTGGGCTTAGACAAATAAAAACACGGGAAAAAAAAGATTTGTAATTCTCCAGCACCCTTTTTAGAAAAAATTCTTAGATTTTAATTTCTAACACAAAAATTTCGAAATACTAATGTCAGGTTTTTTTAGAAACCCAATCCCTAATGGAACTGTCAAAAAATTCTCGGTGTCCACCCGAATTCCGGAGTGGTATAGGAAATGGCTGGGGAGTGCTGACACTGCTGACAGGGCTCTAGCCTGGGGGCCCGGGCTGTGGGGGGCCCGGAGTGTCGGGTTGACCAGATAAGTGAGATAAACACACATCATACATTAGCTTTAATAGTAAAAAAAGTCGCTTGCGGCGCTATTATACTTTATGGCCATGAACATTTTCAATTATATAATTGTGGAATATATTTTTTGATTATTATGTGTCGATACTCGGCAGCTCCATTATTAAAGTAAATATATTAAAAATCGCCAATAATTCACTGTATGAGTACCCTTAATTTGAACTAAAACACAATTTGAAAAACGTTAATGTAGTGTTTCACACTGCCTTTAACCCTTTATAGGGCAAAGCATTTTTTTCTTCATTTCAAACCGACCTCTATCATTTTGCATCAGATATTTAATATCTTAAAACAATTTTAATATAAAAATAAAAAATATCTATCAGAAATTTGGAAAAACTATAATATATGGTGGTTTTTTTATCAACCAGTGCCCATTCAGGTGTTTTTTTTTTTTGATTTTTTGATATATTTTTTTCAAATAAAACAAATAAATAATGGTTCTACATATTATTTATTTAATCATAAGAAAAGTTACAATTCATTTTTTATTTTTTTACACCCATTTACCTAATACTTTTCAAAACATAGTATGCAAAACGGTACGTTAAAAAATAATATATGCGTTTTGGCTCTCTAACCGTACTACAATAAGCACATCGACAGCTCCTTTTCTTAAATTTACTCATGAACTGAAAAAAAAATAAAACATATTATCCTAACAGTACCTACCGACCTACAACATTACCATATTACGAAATGACCGAGAAAAATGGAGTATGCTGGGGGAGGCCTACATCCAGCAGTGGATAGACCCCAGCTGATGATGATGTTACTTCTACAGTCAAATATAATACAATACAAGCCCATGAAAGTTGCGATATTGATACTAATTTAGTACTTTAGCATTCAATTGATGTCACAACTAACAAAAAAACACCTTTTCTTCGAGGATATTTTGAAAACTTTTCCGATCCCAAATATTTTGAGTAAAACTAAAATACATTTATGATAGTATACTATATTCACAATAAAATATAACTATACACAGCTGCCTAAGCCGTTTTTTTATTTTTAAAATAATTCTAGAGGTCAGCCATGCGAATTGCAAATTTGAGGTTATGTACTTCCCGCTTGGCAATAGAATGACGAAACAAGTACCCTGTCAAAATATATTTGTAAAAAATATAATGTAAATCGATAAATAAATGCATATTTAATACTTATGTACATACTTTTTTTCACAAAATATAATATAAATGGGAACAAAATGACTTGCAAAGTCAAGTGTCACTCGCGAATTCGTCGAGTCGCGACCGCAAACGCGCAATGGCTGATACATCGACCAATCGATGAAATAGTGTTTTGCGAGCGATTGACGTACACTTCATATTAGATGGTTTATTTCATAACCAGAGAACGTTCTCGACAACGTCTTGACGCACTAAGGTTGATATTTCCATATTTAGTGTATGACTTATAGCTCATAAATGAGGTGGTTGATAAATAAACCGTTTTCGACCTTTGCCCTATAAAGGGTTAATCTTCGCGGTAGGTAGGGGGCCCGCCAAATATCATATCCTGAGGGCCCGTTTCAGGATATGGGGACCATGGTGTAGGTACACCGAGTGCAATAGACAAAAGGCCGATAAACGAGAAATTAGGCTGTGAAGAAGAAAAAGATCCTATGGGACTAATTTACATTATCCTCCTTGCCCCCCCCCCCAATATTTAATCCTGGGTGCGCCACTGAACACATCTACAACACTATGAAATAATTGTATGTATCTATTTTTATATGAACATGACTTCTTATCGTATAAAGGAAATGCCACAGTGGACTGTTGAACTATAGTTCATTTTGCGTGGGATTATTGTTATTCTAAAAATGAGTTCGTCTTATTAAAGTTTTACAAAAATACTTTGCTTTGTACAAGTGTTTCATCGCCCGTGTGAAGTTGTTTACATTTTACGTAGAAATCCATACAGATTATTCATACTTCAGTAGCTGAGTAAACATTGATAATTTCAAGTACATCTCAGATTCCACAGTATAAAATAATAACATTAAAAATGCGCAATTTATCGATTAATAAACATTTATGAATACTCCAGTTCTGATAAATTAGATGCCTGGTCAGTGTTGCCAACTGTCGTTAACAAATATATGCCAGACGGGGTACGAAAATAAGCTATTTGGCAGGGAAAAAAACCGTAGATTTTGCGATAATAAAATTTCAATACTTTTTTTTAGCCTATCGAAAAAAAGTGCGGAAAAAAATCACACCACACTTTCCCAGAAACTCATTTCAAAATTGACAAAAAATAATTAATTAATCTAACAACCTACGATAAGTAATAATTAGGTAATACCAGAGAGTTAAAACGTCAATCCGATGTCACGTCATGCCTAAGCACACATTAAATTGTAATATCGTAATATAGTACCGACCTACTTCATTAAATATTAGAATAAATTTTAATAAACTACATATCAAGCTTATTTTCAGCACATTTAAAGCTGTTGAAGGCATAAAAAAACGCTAATAAATACGCCATAAGCTAGATGCATTTTTTGCAAGATGCTAGATCTGGCAAGAAAAACGGTAAGTTGGCAACACTGTGCCTGGTGTTGAATTAGTACACCGTTGAAATGACAGATGCCAGATGGTTATATTTATGATAGCAGATGAGTATAAATTATTAGACATTACTGATGCCTCACGGTCGCTAATAATATAATAATATGCTAGGACTTATTATATTACTATTAATTTAACTACCACTCTGACTAGGGAATCCAATCCCGAACCAAAAATCTGATCCCGGGATTTCGGGATTACAATTTGACAATCCCGGGATCCCGGGACTGGTCCCGGGATTGGCATTTTTTTCCATTGTCAATATAAAATTTGTATATTTAAAAATAACATTGATAAAATCAGTCAAAAATAAATCTAGTATAATTTATACTATTTAAGACATTTATTGTTAATATTGTATACGTTCAATCTTAGAAATACATCAGTTTAATGGAGTAAATAATATTGTAATATAAATAATAATGTGAATTTAATATGAGATTGCTGTTTTTGATAGTACAGACTTAATGAATGGGTTAGCGAGATTTAAAATAGTAAAGCAACTCATGGTGTAGGTACTTATGGCCTTTCCGCTTCATAAATCTAATTAGTCGGCTAATTATGAAACTGCCGTAAAACGTATGAGATCATGGTGAAATTACTTTGTTAATAGTGCGAAGCATTGTTTTTTTCCAATCATTCTCATTTTTATTAATTTATATGAAAAAATAAAATGAATCAGCAACTTACAAATGGATATAAATCAAACTTCATTCAAACTCAGTTTATTTCTAATGTAGTTATTTGTTATTAAAAGTATTTTTTCTGTTATATTTTCGTTTTTATTTTATTTTCCATAAAAATTGATAAAAAAATCAATCCCGAAACTTTCGGGATTATGTTTATCAATCCCGGGATTCATAGGTATCGAAAATAGCTCGGGATCCCGGGATTGGAGTCCCTAACTCTGACGTCCGACTTGAAACAAAATTCCTGTCCACGGAGTTCATCCAATCTGTCTGTATGGACTTAAAATGTAAATATCTCTGATAATAATATTAATATTAATTATTAGCAAAATGTTGTGCCAACTAGCGTGCAGGCATACTGACTGTCAGTGTCACGGGCTCGAAATTGGATTAAATGAAACAGATTAAAAGAACTTCCTAACGATGACTAATGTTGTTGCAGTAATTATTTTTCAAGTTATTATTAATTATAATTGTACCTACGCGGAAATGGAACCAAATAAAAAGACATTGAAAACGGGCTGCATCACCGCCATCTTTAGATTAATAAAGCCTGAGTATAACTTTTTGCACAAGCAACGAGTGGTCCACTTTTCAGCTGTCAAAATCAGATCCCAGATTGCTTGACATATTGAGTCGCACTTTCTCGTCTCAAATTGAATTATGAAAAATTCTCAAATCAAATATATTAACTATCAGTGTTATTTATAAAAATATACCTACATTCCTAGTATTCATCAGCTGTCAAAGACAGACTAGTCCTTCACACAAAAACCGGTGATAATATCGATTTCCAAAAAATATGTAGCATTGATATATGCATTACATTTGTAGAAAGTGTATTAATGCTAGTGTATTATTTATCATTTAACTCATCTATCCAAATCAAACCATTCCCTGTGTCAATGCTTGCTTTGATCGTCATTTCCAATTATTAATAACACAGAATCACTAAATCGAATTCCAAGGTCTCCAAGATACGTTAAAACAATCTGAAAGAATACTCTAACAAATGAACACGACAGACGCGTCAGTATGAGCACTCTATAGACAATGACAGGCAATTACAAGTCATCCATAGACAACGGGAGGGGCGAAAAGTAGGACCAGTCGTGTAATGTATCGGCTTTCTTCTTCAGTGGGTAATGGCCCCCACATTCATTGAAAACAATAATAATATTATTTTGTGTGAGGCAATCAATTAATTATCAGTTGACATACAAATTACCTGCATGTTGCTAAACGTCGTTTCGGTCAATCACATCACAATATCCACAATAATTGTACGTAGGTACCGACTTCATTGTTGTTTTATTAATTTTACGAATGAATGCTAGGTATATAATATATTGTGCAATATTTCCGCGCGCGACAAAACGGTACTAGGTATATACCAAAGTAATAATTATTAGTGTTAAACGTTGTGACAGGTCGTAACATTTAAGTCATGCATAGCAATAAAAGACAGTCGTATAATCTCACAGTATGTAAAGAAAATTCAGTATTGAATAGGCCATGATTTTGCAAAGATCGTTGCATTTGAGGTGTTGACATACTGGACGGCAAATATGACAATATAATAATATCTGGTATGGAAGACACCTATTATGCAAGTAAAGGGTCGGTTTGATAAAAAATATGTATTTAGAGAGTTCAGAAGTTCTTTCTTCACATAGATAGAAGAGAAAATGATAATTGTATTTAAGTTGACTTGAAAGAGGGAGGTCGCCTGCTCGAAGGTCTGATCTAGTGAAGGACACTATGGGTTTCTTAATTCCTTCGGCTGTGAGCGTTTCTCTTGTTTCTCGGTCTTTTCGTCAGCCATTTATTCAACACACCAGAATTCAATAATTATATTATTAATCATTTAAAGACGGATCAAATCATCATCGTTGTGACAAAAATATAGATTAGTGTCTTGGTAGTCATCTAGATTCACCACCCCGCCGTTACACGTAGGTATATAATATCTATATCTCCATTGACAGCGCCATGATCTTTTGATTTGACTATAGCGACATAACTCGACATCGTGAAAATATGTCGCTGGACGTTAAGACTATCAATAGGTACCTAACTAGATATAAACAACAAGGCTCATTACCTGAAGTTAATTTCAGACTCACTCGATCCCACTGATAGTTCTTACAGCTGATACCGTCGTCCAACGCAGGCCTATGTTATAACTGGTGATATAGTCACCCGACGACATGACGTAATTGTGACGTAAGCCAATACACGCTCGAGGCAAGCCGCCCAACACACACTGCTCACCATAGATATTATTATGCTGAAACACATATTTGTGTATGGGGACAATTAATAACGCCAGTATTTGACTAGCGTTATTTTCTCGAATGCTATTATCACTCCGGTAGTACGTCACAATGATGTCATATGACGTCATGTCGACCGTCGACTAGAACTCGCAAGTTCTAACATAAGGCCCCTGGGGTTTGAGTAGCGCGTGCCGCTCAACGCTCCGCCGAACGCGCCTACCCTGGACGGGGCCCAAGACCTACAACGTTGTCAACAATATTAAATTGTTTAACCTACAAACTCTCAAATTATCGTTACCAATAAATTAAATCATTTAATTTTAACTTTATTAACATTCACTATCTACTCTCAGACTTTCTGTTAATAATATTTAGGTACCTACAGAGTAAGTCATATATTTCCTTCAAAATACACGCTTGTAATAGTCGCACGTCGTCCCTTCTGAATTAATGAACGTGAATAAAGACAAAAAAAAACGCTTTCCCGCAGATACTTTGGCAGTGTAGTAAAAACTCGAGCATCAACCTGAAAGGTCATTGTTCTTTGACTTGTTTGAGAGACGTCACTTGTCATGGCATGCACGCGTTTCCCTATGTAGATACCATAGTACAGTGATGGCGAACCATGGCAAATGTTTTTGCACGGCACGCGATTGTTTTAAATAAAAAAAAATTACAAATAAACTAATAAGAACATATATAATAATATATAATATTAAAAAAATAATGATGACAAGACCATGCGTATTTTTTTCAGTTTTAATATTTTTACCAATAATAGTGAACAATCGATGCGCAAATGAAAACGACAAAATTCATCCATAATTGACAGACCGCATTGTATAAAAAATAGCAGGCAGATACTCTTCAAGAATACGCATTACGTTTAATTTAAATTGTATAAGTCGGTTCTTAGGTCTCACAGATAATATTATTATCGCACTGACCTCATCAGGCGGCGAGGGAAGCCGCGCCGCGAACCTCTGATTTTGATCGATTTACAATTTTACAATGCTTGCGACCACTGTAGCGAGAGAATACCTCATCTGATCGGAGAAATTACTTTGGCGTCAATTTTTGCGTAAAGAACCAAATTAAGTAATACAGCAATACTCAAGAACTCAATTACTTATAATTTTTAACTTTTTTATAGAATTCTTAAAACTATTTCATTTTTTCCCTGTGAAAAACTGCTCGGCACGTCAGACAGTAAAAAAATAATATTTGAGAAATTTTGGCACACGTACGTAAAAAGGTTCACCAACCCTGCTATAGTATAACACACAAGATTCGGTGAACCTACCTACTAATGAATACTTGCGTTACGTATAACCTGCAGTTAACGAAGAGTAAAAAGTTGAGAGTTATTCAACTGTATTGTAATGTTGACAAACTGAGGCTTTTAAATGTAAAAAATAATGTAGTTTTATCATTATTATATTGTAGGAAAGACGTATTGGTGCACTCAGAGTTATCATACTTTAGTTTAGACCTCAGGAACAATGTTACCTAGCCTACCATATTTTCATATAAGTAGTCTTCTCTAGGGCCTAGGCGACCTAGGTTACGCATAGATAAAGGCACACTATTCCTACTTCATAATATTACGATGAATGGCGCGGATTCACAGGGGGGTTGTAACAACGGCACGGCTGTGAAACAACGCTACAAAGGCCAATGGAAAAACATAACAATAAATTTACTTAGTATAATCATTATTTTATATTATGATTATTTGTCATAAAATATTATATATAAAAATATATTGTCAATAGCTCAATTCATAATGTCGTAAAATAAATATTACCCACCTAATTATTGTAAAAAAGTATAATTTTGACTAAATCGATGGAATAGCATACTTACGCCAAGGCTACTCATTTCCGTTTCCTGTATAGATGACACCATTACATAATCGTAATATATTTAATGATAATATGTAGTATTGTAATTTTTTAAGAACGATAATAGCAACAAAAATATTATTTTAGTAAAATCGCAGATGATAATAATTAACTGAATGGTCCGTTTTCATTCAATGTGTGTACGATAAGTGACGGGCGTTCACTATGTCATCAGTTGCGAGTTGCAAAGTCGTATTTAGGTACTAACTAAAAGCGCGATGCAGAATCATCTGGATTAACTTGGCAATAGACACCATCCAGAGTTGGTATTTAGCTCGACTTTGTTAGGCGTGATTTTGGTTTCGTTCTCGGCCATTGCCTTTTTCCATAGATTTACTACCTGCTATATGACGTATTATTATAAATTGCAACTGTAGTCAACGCAATCAAAGTTGCCGATATTGGCTGCTTAAAGATAGGCGCATATTTTACGCTCCTAAGTATGGGTCTGCATCGCGTTCCAAGTAGTTGTGCTGACTGAAGGTAAATTAACGTTATGTACAAATTGATAATTCCATTAGGTCTCATTCCGATATGAGCATAATATACACGACACCGAAAGAATATAAAATGATATGAAATTAAAAATTAATCTATTGAGTGGGGATCGTGAGAGTTTTCAAATGCTTCTATGAAAAGTTATGTGAGCTGGCATTTGCGTAGCAGATATTTTGATGAGGTAACATTTCGGTAAACTGATTCCTCCAGTCTGCACGCACATTCTGAGCCCAAAATCGTTAGACTGCGTCTGTCACGGTAAGCTGAACAAATTTGCCAAGACATTTTGTATTGCATTTTTCTTATGAAAATTCTTTGGGCTCGCATTTGTGCACGAGGTATCAAGTTGAACTTATCTTGATGAAAAATACCAACACGTAGACTGAAGGACAGATTCTTCTGGTATTGCGGCTACGACGAAATCACTTTGGAACGTTGTTAGTGTCATTTGAAAGTAACGATACCAATACCTAAATGAGTCGCCTGCACTGCCACAAGAATCTGACACATTTTACCTAAAAATAATATCTTATACAGCCAAAGTAAGTATTAGGCAGCTCACGGTGAACTATGCTACGGCGAAATGTAATACCTACGTACAATGTACATGCAATCGTGATTAGAGAATCCAATACTGGGATTACGGGATCCCGGACAATTTTCGATACCTATGAATCCCGTGATTAGTAAACATAATCCCAAAATCTTCGGGATTGATTTTTTTTCAATTAGTAATAACTAACTAAATAATAAATAACTATTTTTTTGTCATACGCAATCGTATTAACATTCAGTAAAAAATAATAAATTCGTTTATTTAACCAGCTAGACGCCACTGACGTTCTGGCACGCGAACGGCGTCTAGCTGCCAGTGCCACAGACGAGCAGGCAGGCACTTGTTTATATGCCGAACTTTATGAATGTTATCTTTTCTTAAATAAATTTAAAAAAAAAAAAAAACACTGTTTTACTTTCACATTATTATCTATATTACAATATTATTTACTCTATTAAACCCATATATTTCCAAGATTGAACATACACAATATTAACATTAAATGTCTTAAATAGTATACATTATAATAGACATTTTTGACCGATTTTATCAATGCTATGTGTATAAACATTAAATATCGAAAAAAAACGCCAATCCAATTGGATAAAAATTGTGTCTCATGATTGGATTCCCTAACCGCGATGCGTATGTCCTAACTACATATTATGCCCTTTCTCAATAGTAATTCAAGTATCACTGTAGTGTGAGAAATTGCAGTGGACCTATCACACCTATCACACACCTAGCAATTTTACACCTAGCAATAGTGGACCTATCATACACCTAGCAATTTTATTAAGATAGATGAGTGGAGAAAGCAACCGTGTCAAATCAACCAATTACAGTACTTATTAGTCTTATTACATACATATCGATTCATTTAAAATTGTAAAACCGCAATTAAGCATCGTTCTATTTACCATTTAGTGCTACATTTAAATATTTATTACTAAACCAGTGACTGCGGCAAGACTATATTTGGGACAGCGTGGCAATAGTGATTCGTTTATGATCAGTTTATATGCAATGTAGGTACATATTCACTATTCACATTAAGTATTAGATATCGGATCATGCCACTCCCTTCACACATCAAAAACCGGATACACATTGACGAAACAAAACAATAAATCAAACAAAATTAATCAATAATCAAATTTACATATTAAGGGTGGTAACACAACAGATTAATAAGATAGAACTGCGGAAGCCAGTCACCATAGACCAAGACTTTGAAGTCAGTTTTGGTGTATGACTTAGATCAGGGGTTGTCGACCTGGTCCCTACCGCACACTGGTGAGCGTTCCAGCTTTCATGGTGGGCGATAGGGATTTAAACACATATGGCAAAACAAAAAAATGCCTGTCTTATATCAAAATATTTAATTACTTTATCAAATGTAATTTCATCAGACTTCATGCTTCTATGTGTACAAAGTATAAATAAAAAGATAGATTTGACTACAGTAAGTTATTTTATAAAGATTTATTCTGCCAAACTTAGCGAAAGTCTGACATAAGTATCAGTAGTTACACCCGTACTTTATAAATCACCGTTACTGTGGAACTAGTGGGCGGTTAGAAAAACATCGCCAATGTAGGGCCACGTGATACGCTCGATTAAGACCGGGTGTGGTGCATGGCGGGTTTTGGTTTGGAAAGATTAACTTCAATGGTCAGATCACAAAACGCAAGATATACGAAGTCCACTGAATATCAAATATTACCAACATTGAATATGCGTTTCGTGTACGTGACAAACTTTAATGCATATTATAACACAGGCATATTTCTCCACAATCGAGAAAAGTAACTGCTTGCAGCCACTTACAGAAGGGTGTGGCTGTTACCATCTGGATGTGGTTTTAAGATTGTATAATTCTCGAGTGTGGAGAAATATGGGATAAACCTACTCAACATCTATGTCTATATCAGAATACAATATACATATTGAAGTTTGCACATTCAATATGCGAGGACTTTCATTCCCTAAACTGCCGTCAAAATATTGGTCTATTTCTATTAATCTGTTCTGTTGTACCAATCAATTTACTTATATACATAGTAGTATGTCAATCAATCGTTTACTACGGAGACGTGACACAAAAAAGTGACAGAAGTTTTCTAAAAGAAATTCTATAAATACAATTATTTTGTTGTATTACTGAGATGATAAAACATTTTTTGTTGGTCCAACTGCGAGAAGTGTAACGAGTTCAGTCGCCCACAGACAAAAGTGCAAGTAGGAATTCTCGAGATAAAAAAAATAATTTCACAAAAAATAACAACGAGGCTGATAAGGAAGAGATGTAGAACCTTTTAAATGTAGTTGATAATCTCACTATTCTTAAAATTTTGAGAATATTGTTAGGTAAGTTAGGTACCAATGTTAATGTTAAATAATAACAACATGTAAAAATAAGATAATAAGTCGGATAAAAAATTATTTATTTCTACATACTTAGTCAAATTCTAATAAAAATCGTATTTGAAGTACCGTTAGCTTATCAATATATCGGCACTTATATAAGATCTAACGGGTAGGAACCTGCTTACACTGTACCAGGTGTACCTACCTAAAACAGGCTATGGATCACGACTGTAGAAAATGTGTTATTTTCAATAATTACGTCTGTATCATAATATGCATTAAAGTTTGTTACGTGCATTAAATATTTGATGGCAGTCGGCGCGCTTTGTTATACTTGAGTTTTGTGGCATGACTGTCATAAATCACCAAGCTTCAAAACCTTGGTCGACAGCGATGGCTTTAACATTTCTGTCTGAACAATCTGTCATGTGGGATCTAATAACAATGCAGATAACATCGCTAAATACTTGAACACTAGATGGATGAATAAAAATAAATATATAGGTACCTACAGAAGGTGAGATAATATTTAAGGATGCAATTATTTATAATTTTGTATATTTTTAACAAATAAAGTTAGTTTCTTCATAATTGAAATATAGCCAGCAAGGACTCTTTGAATTTGAATTATGTTATTGGTATTACTTATAGGTATAGGCTTTTCATGTGCCGAAGTTTATCTTGTAAAGAAAACATTTAATTATGATCATTTGTAGAACAAGTTGAGCCAAAACTAAAATGGATTGATTTATTATTCGCATTTAAATTAAGCACATCGCAAACAAACAGTAACATAATAATAATAAGTAAGTATGCAATTTGAATAAAGTTTAGAGAGTATTTCGACTGCAATTCACGAGAGCAAAATATTTGAAAATCGCTGGTGATTTATGATGGTAAAATAGAAAAAAATCACAATTCTTTCATACAATTCAAATACCCAACAATCACTTGCAAAGAAAGATAATATCATCGCTAGAGAGCGACAGATAGATAACATGTGTGTTTTGCATTGTTAAAAATGACTTGACGATTTGATTTCGAATTTACATCAAGTGTGTTTGATATTGTCTTGTGAGAACTGAAATTATTATAGGAGTAGGTAGTGTTTTCATCAATAATATTCATACAATTATTATTCGTAACAACTACCTAAGTAAGTACCTACTCAAATTTTGTAAGCAGGCAGTGATAGGTATGGGTTTATGTAGGGTGTTGATATATACTTTTACACTTATTAAAAACACGGATTCAGGGACATTAAGTATTACGTAAGTATACTTCGATTTAGGCATTATGATATTTGGTATCAGTAGGTAGGTATCTACTATGTTTTCGAATTACTAAGGTATTGTAAATATAAGGGGCACTAATAAAAACTACAATAAATACTTATCTCATAGTGATTGTGATAAAAGTCAACTTCTTTTAATAAATTATTCAAATACGTAAGTGTTACGGTCATTGACGTCGTCAACGCGTGGGTGCAATAAGAATTATTTACACAGAATTGGGAGAAAAACATTTTCCCAACACTCAATTATATAAAGAAACAATTATTTATGGAAAATCTTATAATCATATCAATCTTGTTCATAGATAGTATATGTAGTGTATTATTTATTGGTTTGCACACATACGAGATCGGACCAATGGACCATAAACAATCGACGCACAAAAAATAAACGGCGTATAAGAATTCACTTTCTATCTTCATACTTACCGTTACGTTTATAATAATAATGTACATCCATAAATTATAATTTCCACGTGTTACTTAATTCAAACAAAGTAAATGTGTATAAAAGAAAACTCGGTACTGTTCGGTTATACCGGAGGCAGCGGAAAACGCATTTTGAAAATAGCCGATAAACTGGATTATTTGTTAGTTTGGGTTCGGTTAGGTTGGGTTAGGTTAGGTAAGGTTAGGTTAGGTTAGGTTAGGTTTGGTTAGGTTAACCTAACAAATAATCCAGTTTATCGGCTATTTTCAAAATGCGTTTTCCGCTGCCTCCGGTATAACCGAACAGTACCGAAAACTCTTATCTAGATGAGATTAGATCCGGCTTTCGGTATGAAAAGAATCGCCAATGACACTTTCAAGTGACGCCAAATGTTAACTGTTGTTTTCCAAATAAAATTTGTTGGTTTTCTTTCACGATATTATGGTTAAGCATATTTTTATGAGAAATAAAAAGGTACAGAAGGCATTCTCACTTTCCATTAAACATTGTAAAAATATACTACGATTATTTACTTTACAGAATATTCAGTGTACCTACAAGTAAAAAAAAATAGTATAAACAAATAAGTAGGCACGTAGTAAAGTAGGTATTTGTGCGCAAAAACCCCAGAAGAATTACTTTCTCATAGATACTATAAAGATATAAGAAACTCCGAAAATATAAATATCTACTCGCACAACTATGTTTGCTTTGATTGGCTGGCATTTTATGATACGTCATTATTGGTGCCATTATATGACGGGCATCTTCTTATCTGGTGATGGACCAGGTGCCTAAGTAGGTACATCTGCGGTGCGGACATACCCGATTTGGATATAGGATTAACACAATGACATTATTAATGGGCAACGCACTCAATACAGTAGCTAGCAATTAAATTCACGCACAGCGACATTCGCACATGTATAGGTAGACGTCACGCAATTTCCATTATGCGATATCACGCATCGGGAATTTATAGCAATATCACCTTTATTGTAATGGCGTTAGAATAGTGTTTCTAGTGTCAATGTTCATTTGAGCGAACCCGTTCGAACCGAACCGTTCGGCAGACCCGACTAAAAGCATCGGGAATTTATAGCAATATCACCTTTATTGTAATGGCGTTAGAACAGATTATGCCATTCGGCAGACCCGACAAAAAAGTGTCATTTATATTCCCAGATGATTCGTCCATATTAATGTCATTGGATTAACCCTTGTGGTTAAAAACAAATCCGTTGTATGATTGCGGAAAATAGTTACCTCTGAACATACCGGTGAGATCTGTGTCACGTATGATGCTTTTTCGGAGGACTTTCTACCTCTTACCATATTGGTTCACAGGCTCTACCCGAGCATCTGTAGAATTACTACTGAGAATCTAACGTTGAGTTGGTGTATGTGGTTTTTGTTTCCGTACGTATTTACATGCTGTGTTTTACACACTCGCCATACAAGTGTAATATTTGTCACAACATCCAGTATGTACCTACATACTCTCTAGTGAACATTTTATTCTAGGAAAATAACATATCACCTATCGAGTTACTTAGACATGAATGTGTTTGCAATATTACTGGGATGGATATGGAAAAAATACGACAACGAAAAACTTGGACAATTTGGAAAGTTACCGTAATTTAATGAAACACGTGTTAGAACTGCTAAGTGATTACGATGTAAGTGTTGCTGTGACGTTTTATTGTATTTATTTGGACATTACAAATTTACAAGGAATTATAAGAAATGTTAAAAATTTAATGATTGACTTAATTGTCTTTTTAATCGACACATAATTTACTACTATTGGCAAACGAATGCCATCACAAACTATTAGAAGCACTAATAGCTAAAACATTCAATTGCTGTGTTGAATATGTTCGTACACACATTTTTTTTTTAAATTATTAATAACCATGTCCTTGTTTTTAGTACAAGGTGGTTGTTAGTAATTTTCAACAATCAGACTTTGAGAAAATCACATACTTAAATATATTGTGTGCTCACCGGATCGAACATAGAGCTCCCTGATGGAAGGCCAGCGCTTTACGCACTGCACCACGAGAGTCGCCTCGTATACACATTAGGTTCGTTAAATTAAAATATATATACATATATATACGTACTTTTAAAGTGGGTACCTACTGGATATAAATAATTAAAGCTCAGATTAAAAGTGTGCAGATAAGTGGAGATAATATTGCAGTTTACCTGTCAATTATTGCGCTCATATGGTTAGCTGTAGCTTGCGTAACTATTCGGAGCAGGTCGTAGACTTCGCAAACAAGTCGTACTCACATAGAGGTAAAAATATGACTTGTTCAAGGATTTAGGTCGGCGGTCGATACTGCTAGCGCAGTGAAGATGCATTTTTACATTATGTACCTGCTACGAAGTTTGCAACCGATACACTAACTTGCATAGTGCATTCAGCACAGAACAGATTAATTTTGAGTTCCCTGGCATTCAGTCACTGTGAATTATTGACTTATTAATGAATAGCATGGCCCACGATAGTCAAGCGGCTAACGCGTCAGGTTATAATATCGTGGGACCCAGGTTCGACTCATGGGTTTGGCAAATACACATATTGTTTTCCAATGTGCGTTAGGAGTGATAATATGGATATACTTACTAGATTTAGCAAGTGACCAACATTCATTTCTCGTAAAAACAAAAACCTTTTAATACAAACTTCCACTCTGTGGAGGCCCATATGAATAAATCTTCCTAGGATCGGCCATGGTCAAAAAAAATGTGTAGCATATTCTGAAGAAAAAAAAAATCCCTCGGAAAGTAAACGAGCCTGCTCATATAAAACTGAGTTGACAAATAAACTCTACCTAAATTGCAATAAGGATACATATAGCAAATTCTATATATAATATATATATAAATTATATCCATTGTATTCCGGTGGTTGGTATTAGGTACGCCCACGATAGCCGAGTGGCTAACGCGTCTGTTTATAATGTTGTGGGTCACAGGTTTGAATCCTTGATCTGGCTATTGGCATATTGTTTTCCAATGTGTGTTCAGAGTCAGTGTCTGTGGAGGCCCACATGATCTTGTTAGGATCGGACATGTTAAAAAAAACGCATTTTGTAAGTATTTTATTTAGGCATGAATTTGATCTACTATACGGCCATCTATTTTCGATACAACATCTCACGGTGAATTACGATACGGCCAACCGCATACGTATAATTAGCCGTTCGCTCGACTCATTGCATTCAACATCTGCGCATCTATTCTATACACAACACTGTTATCGGCAGCCACCAAGGGTAGTTTTTCACATGTTTGTATCGAAGTATTATAATTGTTACAATAAGTTAGTCGTCTCTCAACAATTAAAATTGTCTATCTCGCTCTAAAATTTAGCACAGCCAAGAGAGGTGCTGTTAAAACATAGCACTTATTGTAACAATTACAATAAGTGCTAATACTTCGATACAAACCTACAATAGATAGCTACCGTAGCGGCCGAAAGCAGTCTAGTGTTTAGAATAGATGCGCGCTGGTGTCACAAACATAATTTCGTCACTGTTCTGGCAGTCGATATGTATTGAGTTAGTTATACCAAAATGTTTCTTATTTCAAACTTTACCGTCTGGAAACCTTAATAAATAAATCCTTTTTACGATTACTTAATAAACTCACATGATAGACCATTTCAACATTTTAACAACTGCAAAGTCAAATCACTCAAAACTAGTATTCTTCAGTTAGTGTGTTCTGCCAGAACAGAGACGATTTATATTATATAAAAATATATATTTGACAACACTGGATTCAATCCTGCGATTGACAAATGTATAGGAGTGGCGGACTACTAGAAGAGCCACTACAGCTAAACTACACCACTACATAAAGTATAAAAAATAAACTGTTGCTAAAATTAATTATGCATATTACTTTTACGTAAGATTATTCCGGAAAGCATAAGTGCTTACTGATTTATATAATATCGTCCTGTTCTGGCGGAAC